>NW_026000224.1:1144057-1155456 GCF_001458135.2 Marmota marmota marmota
AAAAAAAAAAAAAAAAAAAAAAATGAAGTAGTGCTTAATTATTTTCATATTCTTTTTCTAAATTTATTTATTTTTATTCATATATTTATTTATTTTTTGGTGCTGGGAACTGAACCCAGGGCTTCATGCATCCTAGGCACACACTGTATCAATAACATTCTGTGTGTGTGTGTGTGTGTGTGTGTATTTTAATCTTTTTTTATTGCTTATTTTCTGAAAAAAAAAATATATATATATTTGATCTGGGTAATGGTTAGTCTTACTATAATGAATCATACTGAAAATACAGAAACCTAAGAAAATTTAGCAAGAAAAATTATATTAGCAAAGGAAAAGCCATTAGGCATAATAGAAGGTAGCAGTCATAATTTGTACTTAAATTTAGCACCTTGATTCTTGGCCTCGTGTGTGCGCAGAAGATCCACGTGTAGGATTATTGTATTAAGAATAAAATAAAACCACCCTGGAAAAGAATCTCTACCTCTCGGCCAAGGTATCTGGAGGCCACGCAGGCTAGGGATTCCAGCACCCAGATAATTTGGTTATTCTGGGTCAGAAGATTAAATCAATGGTTCTGCCGGGAGAGTTTCAAGCAGAGGCTTTGGAAGTGTCTTCTTCTCCTTCTTGCTCAGGTCATAGCAGGCTTATTCCCTCGTGATCTCTTTTTTAATCTTCAATTCTTTTTCATCTTGAGTTCCACACAGCTCCACAGATTTGGTGCTTATTCCAAATTTGTTTACAAAGTATCTTTCATCAAAGCAAGGAACAAGCAACGAACGGGAGTCTCTCCTCACAGGCCACTGGAAGGCTAAACCAAGAAGGAAAACAGTAAAATAGGTATTTGTTGAAAGCTGTGTGCAGGACACTGGTCCCGGGGCCGGCAGGGCTGCCGTCTGTGGAGCCCTGCAGCAGCAGCCCCTTCCCAGCCGACGGCCGCATCTTTGGTCAGTTGCTAAATGTGGTGCAGCATCAGGGAAGATTGCCTGGAGGTGTTCTCTGGGGACACAGTGCCAGCATAACAATGGCACGCCTTGGTCTGGCTGTCAGTTGGTGACACTTGATCCCTCTCCCTAATAAGCTGGGACCAAGACAGATTCTGACCCACGTCGACCAACTGTCAGGGTCTCTGCCTTCTTTGTAGTGAGCCTCAGAGAGGATCTGTGGTTGTATCTGGAATAACTACCAACTTCACCATGACCGAGGCCACCAGCCCAGGATGACAGGGCAGGGCTGGTCCTGAGGAGGAACCCGCAGCGAGCAGAGCAGAGGGATCTCTTGCCAAATGGCTCCAGCTCTGTCCTTGAAGGTGCGGGGGATGTCTGTGAGGTCAGAGAGGAGCTTCCACACTTCAAGCACAGGCCCCTGAGGTACTGGCTGCTTTGTGTGCCCTTTGCCCTCTGCGTCCAAATAAGATGAGGTGGCATTTGACCACATATGTGTGGAGCGCTGGACAGGAGGCCGTGCAGTCGGCAGTCCCAGCCCTCTGGTCGACATACTTGTGATGCTTTGGCTTCCCAAACCTCAGGCTTGCAAGAGTCCACTGCCTTTGCCCCCCTCCTGGGCCTTGGGCATCTTCTCTGGATGGACCTCTTGACCTGACTTTAACTGTCAGATCCTTTCCAGCTTGCTGGACATTGAGCTTTGGTATTCCAAATAATAATAATAATAATAATAATAATAATAATAAGATGATGATGATGATGACGACGATGATGACATCTTTTCCTATGGTGGTTAGTGGTGGTGATTCCCTGGCTGAGTAGAGCAGACCTCAAGCCCCTTGGCTCCTGTCTTTCTCCCACAGGGGCACCTCCCTCCTACCCACTCCTTCCCACAGATTTGTAGGGCTCTGCATGTCTTTAGCCTAATTTCCTCACACCAATCTTGGTGTGCTTCCATTCTGTGGCCCTGGGCCAGAGGAACAGGGAGGTTGATGACCTCATAGAAGGGACCCTGTTAATAAAGGAATGGGCCAGTAAACAGACCCAATTTATTCATCCCAAATTCTGTGCTTTCCCACGATGTGGGTTGTCTCTCTTTTGGTCACTGGTAACAATTTACTGACTTTCTTTAATCTCACAATTTCTAGTAAAACATAAAGGGACAACTCTGGGTGGCATGTGTGCTGCGTCAGGACCCAGGAAAGGGGCCACCTGGCTGGGATAGACCCCAGCAGAACTCTGGAGAGCCAAAGGCAGGAAGTGCCTGATGGCTGGGAGAACCTTCCAGAGGTGCCATCAGGCTGCAGCAGCCAAAACCCACGTGGATGGTGATGATGACGCTCAGCCACTTCTGTCGTCTCCGCACCTGCCCCTGGAGGCTCTCAGCTGCTGAGAGTTCTGGTTTCCTAAGCTCATGCTATGTGCCCAGCCCTCCTACCCTGGGACTTGGGGACTACAGGGCTCAGCTCTCTAGGTTTCTGCAATGTGGGGTGGGGGCTTACCCTCTGATCCACTGAAACCACATGGAATGAGAGTCAGAGAATTCTTTATCCAAGAGCTCTTAGGAAGCCAAGGATGCCGGGCATCAGGGAAACAGCAGTGTCCTCCATCCCTTCAAAGAAAGTGAACAAGAGCACCCAGGTGAAGGAGGAGCAAGGCATTCTGAGGGGAAGAGTGGGAAAGGGAAAGCCAGGGGTTCAGGAGAGCACGGTACATCTATTTAGAAGACGGTGCGTTCTACGACAGCCTCCTGGGCTTGGGCAAGCTGTGGGTTTCAAGTCTGGGAGGACACATTGGATTTAGGAGGTAAAGTCCTATTTTCTTAAGTAATTCAGAGTTTATCCTGAATGGCCATGAGGATGTGTCTAGGGGGAGACCCCAGGAAAGGGTCTTATCTGCAATTATTTTCCTGCAGTGTGCTGCTAACCGTCTCTTGGCCCTGTGAGGAGGAGATGATGTGGAACCAGGGCACATGCACAGAGCAGGGACTGGTGGATAGCAGTCTGTCTAGGGAGTGGTTCTCAGCAACACAGAGGACCTGCCACATCCTCCCTGGGAGCACAGAGCACAGCCAACTGTGCACTCATGATCTTCCAGGTCTACCGTTTTATTGTGCAATGTAAGTGATTTTGAAATTTTGTGTCTAAATATGCACGATGAATGTGTGGATGAATGAGATGCGACAATAGGTGGCTCACTCAGCAACTGTCCTCCTTCAGTCCCCATGCTTGCCCTCCCAGCATGGCTGTCTGCAGGCCCCATGATGCTCTCCAGTGCCAGGGTCCCCTAAGACTGAGCCAGTCTTAGGGGACCCTTGATAAGTCACATGTGCAGGAGTGGCTGAGTCACGTGAAGGGCTGCACTGGAGACTTTTCTCTTGTTCTTAAGAGAGAGCTGGTGTTGTGGTTTGCATCTTGAATGTCCCCAAGGTCCATATGGTAGTATTGGCAGGACCTTCAGGAGGTGGGGTCTGGGGGGAGGAAGTGAGGTCACTGGTGTCACTCTTTATATAGTGTCTCCTGACATGGAGGGAAAATGCAGTCTGTGACAATAAACATGCTTTGTCAGAGCAAGTTATTTTCCCCAAAGTCTGAAAATGAGTGAAAGATATTCTCCATGTAATGGAAACCTATTTCATTTCTTTTTTCCTCATCCACATTTCACTGCCCTGTTGAGTTCAGTATGTGCACTGATTTCCAAGTCTTTAGTGTAAAACATGGGAGGTCTTGGGCATCTCAGGCAGCAGTGCGGACAAAGAATATTTTCTTGCTTTCTCTTTTACTTTCCTGTGCCAGTGACTGTTAAAATAAAAATGAAGTGGAAGAAACACAAATCTGCATGTTTTCCACAATCATGCCCTTAAAAGAATAAAATACTTATTTGCATTAAACAACAGAATAAATTTTCTTTTGCAAAACTATGAAATTTATTGGGATGAAATGATTTTGATATGGTCACTTTATATCCATCAAAAAAAAATTCTGACATTTTTTGATGACTGCCTTAAATTTATATATTTACTCAGGATTTGGGTTATGGATACAATGCTAGTTACTTTGGAAGAAGGTAATAAACCAACTTGAATTGAACTTTAAGTCAGTATTTGAAGACCAAACACAGAAATAGATTTTTCTTTTGTTCTCTGAAAATTCTGTTTGGGGTCGATGCTTTTCCTTAATATTATTTTTATGTTTGAATGGAATGACTTTTTCTTACTCTTTTTATTTTCGAAACATCATTTATTTCTAGAGGACAGAGCATATGACTTTTTATTTTATAAGAAATGTGTATTTTTATCAAGAACTTTTTTTGGTAACTTTCTTTTGCATTTTTAAGTAATATTTTTAAATACACATACGGATCTTAACAAAGAAACAGCAATCTCTGCTCCCACATGTGTAGAATTAATCTGGGGCTGGAAGTACACTCTGGCCACGTTCTCACAGCTTTGCAGGGCAGGGCACCTCCGCTTCCCCTCCCAGCTCCATTATTCACCAGGGAGACTGCTCTTTGTTCAGCGCGTCTCCAGCTGATGGGAGGATCACTGGTCTTGGGTCCTGAATTCCAGTGCTGCCTCATTCTGGTTGTGTGTCTGTCCTGATCTTGGTTGAGCTGTGGTTCCTTCCTCAGTAGATCAGAGCAGCTGGTGGCTGCAGCAGGTGGCTAGCACTTTGATTCCCATGACCCACAGACAGGCTAGGAGCAGAGCGTTGACACAGAGAGACCACCAGTTGGATATCTGCTGAGGCTTCTCCCTAATGTGGAATCAGAGGGTCAGCAATCCGAAAGGGCCAGTGAATTCTCCAGTGCCTACTCCTGACTTCACAGATAGGAAGACTCAGACTCAGAGGGAGAGTACGATGGCATAGGTCACAGAGGAACCCAGGGCCAGAGCAGAGGCGAAGCCCCGGTCTCCAGACGCCCAGGCTGCATTTCCCAGTCTGCTGTCACTGGCCCTACATAAATAGCACTTTTCCAGCCTAAACCTGAATTTGCATTTACCCCAGGATTTGACAAAATGCCAATTTCAAATCGACCTTTCAAAGCATTAGGCAACTTAATTATTTCCAAAATTAAATTTGATGGTCTGGTGCCAGCTCACTGCTGAATCTAGATATTTCCTGTTTCATAAAGTGTGGTTGTGCACTCTGCATTCATTGCTGATAGAAACACTTTCATTTGAGGGAGGAGGAAGGCTTTCAGATGAAGCACGCATACTCGATGCTCTCAGAGGCTCTTCTGCGTTTTGCTGCCTTCTCTGGAGGGCCTGGGCACGTGCTGTGTACTGCGTTACTGCTTCTTCTTGGTCTCAAACCATCAGAACCTCATAAAAAGATCTTTCTAAATTTTTGAGAAGCACTCGACTCGAAAGACTGCTGGGCTCTATTGGAATTACTGTATTGGAGGTATTCAAGGTCCACTTTTTGTGTACTTTGTTATTTCGAGTGACAGGAAATTATTCTAAACTGTGTCTTCTTCATCTATATGAAGGGATGCTGATGCCACTATTTTGTGTATGTAATAAATCACCACCTAAATATGAGAAAATATTCGACCTTCGTAGTCATCTCAAAGATGCTTTTGCATATGGTAAAACAGAATGATCCCCGTGAGGCTGGGCAGCGGGTTCCTCCCGTGAGGTCAGAGGGGAGTGGTGCGTGTTGGGATCAGTATTCAACCTCCCTCTCTTCCTTCCTTTTTTTATTTCTTTCCTCATCTCTATTCATATAACTGGTGTTCTCATCTTCTGAATGGACGTAAAGCTACATGAAAATATGGCTGGCCCAGGACACTGAAGAATGACACCAGAGAGTGCCCATGGGATTTGCCTGAGGGTGGACAGTGCGATCAGTGCAAATTCCTTGGAACTCAAGGGATGGGACCCACCCAGAAGAGGCTGAGAGTGAAAGCACCTCCCGTGCGCTCACTCCTGTTCCTGGAGTAACGATCTCTTTGGGAGTCACTCTGGGGACAGAGAGGGAGGGTGGAGCTGTGTCTGGGGTGGAGAGGTTCCAAGAGAACCTTCCTGATTTGGGGTACAAGCTCTGCCCCATTGCTGGGTGCTGGCTTGCTCCGAGGTCTGGGGTGGCCCAGGTCTGAGCCTGCTCTTCAGTGTGTTCCTGCTGTGTGGGCAAGTGGATGAACTCCAGAGGAACCGGTGGGGCTCAGGAAAGAGGGGGCCCAGGGGCAAACAGGTCCACCTCTGCGAGGTCCAGCTTTCACAGTGGCCACCCGCTCTGCTCCCATCCTTCCAGCTGTGTTGACCAGTCATCTGCGGCGAGGTCCATTTTCTATTAACAACACTTGATCTCTAACAGAAATGACTAACCGGTGGCGATCAGGTTATTCCTGTTTATTTTCATTCCTTGCCCTCTCTTTTTATGTAGAGACTAGCTGGAATAACTGTTTGTTTATAATTAAAAGAAAAAAAAAAGAACCCACAACCGTAGCTCTGATTTTGCATTGGAACCCATCTGGAAAGCTCCTTCTTTGGCAATGCTAAGAGCAGAATTCGATTTGCTCCCACACCTTCCTGTTTTGTTCAGTGCCCTTTTGGAGTTTGACAAAATTACTTTTAATTATCTCTGCTGCTTCCTTTAATAAGTAGCTTTGAGCAGTTTCCAAGGGCCTCCTCTAATCTTTCCGTGTGGGATCACTGTTGCCTCTCCAAAATGCATTAAGAGGGGACACTGAGGGCAAACTGGTGCTACCGAATCCCAGCCACCCTGTTGCTCGAGCAGGCTTGCTCAGTTAAAGGAACCACCTGCCTGACATGGAACTTGGCTCTTCTTGGGGACTAGCTTTCAGCTCTTGCAGCCATCACAATAGTGAACCCGTCCTGTCCCTGCTCCAAATTACATGGTGCACTGTGGGTGTGGCACGAAGAAATGCCAATCACTGGAGTGCTGGAGGATCATCTGGATTATTTCCTCATTTATTTTGAAACCCATTTTTATTTTTTGCTGTTGTTCTGAGACACAGCAAAACCAGGGGTGAAGCTTTCCAAGGAAACCATGAAAAAACAAAACAAAACAAAGCCCACAAAAACAGGTGCTTGGTTGGTGGGTAACACATTAGCTACCCACAAGTGGCCACTTGCAAAACACTCCAAAACCCCATTCCCCAAAGGTATCCAAATACCCTACTTGTAATTTTACCTTTTGTTTCATTTGCGAAGATAAGACTGTTATGTTTAGGGAAAAAGAACCCAGCAGACTTCATTAGCAGCTCCTAGGTTTCTTCACTTGGGTATAAACAATTTATTGAGATGTTCATCTCAATTTGTTCTGCATCACCCCTTAGCCATATTTAAAAAAAATGTCACTGCATTTGTGAGCACGTACTCATTTCCCCTCCAGTGTAAGGCAGTGAAGAGCCCCCTCTTCCCTCAGAGCAGCACGGTGCCTGCCGCGATCATCTTCCCATTCCCCCTGATTAGATCCAGAAATAAAAACTAGGAGCATTTCATAGACACTGGATACAGAAGTAACTCCGCATTCAACAGGTGTCAAATGTTAAAATAATGTCTCCAAAGAATCATTCAAAAGTGAACAGATTGATTTCTGTGGAAAGACTGTCCATGGAAAAGGCTTTAAGGAAGCCACACAATCAATCCATGGTCCAATTTTGTGACTGTAACCCCAAATTTAGGATGTGTGTGGAAATACAGTGAAAACCCACGCCAGAGTTTCCTTATCTTCAACTTTAATTCAAACTAGTATTGACTCTTTAGATCAGGCATACACTCATCCTTGTTTGGAAAATAAACCCCCCGCCCGGTGGTTCCTCCTGGGTTATCAGCGTTTACACCGCCCAGCCTTTTCTGGCCTCTTACCCTTGTGAACCCAGCGCTGTCGCTCTTCCACAGTGTCCTGCCTCTCTGCTGCCCTCCCCCACAGCCCCTGCTCTGACACCGGCAGCTTCTCCAGTGGAGGCAGAAGCCCGGTCACTTGGAGGCCCTGGAGTTCAGAGATGGCTGCTGGCCCTCCTCCCCAGTGGGTTCTCAGCCCGTAGGCTGGTGGGTGCTGAAGCACTTGCCAGCTCCAGGGACTCATCATCCAAGCAGTGTGTCCCAGATGGCAGTGGAGAATGCAGAGGCGGTGGTCTATAACCGAGTCCGACCCGAGAGTCAAAGGCAGGGAAAGGCAGCAGAGCATGAGACAGCCACAAGAATGTCACCTGCTCACCCATCACAGCTGCACGCAGGGAGGGTGCCCAGGTGTGAGAGGTGTGAGAGGATCGACTCAGAAACAGGTGGGCTTGCTCCTCACTCTGAGGAGCCAGGAAGATATCCAGACAGGACATTCAGTAGCTTACATGGCTATGGACAAGAAGCCACCCCTTAGGAAACAGCGCGATGTAACATTGCAATGATGTTTATGTCCAGGGGCCCTACAGACAAAGCAAATCATTTCACATAACAGGAAACTCCACTGTCAACGCTGAAGGCTAACACTCCTGCCTCAGTGATTGAACAGGGAGTTTAAAAAATATATATCACTCTCAAGACTCACTCAATTTATAGGTACACATTCTTTTCTTTTCAAAGGCCCATAAAGCATTTACCAGTATAGGCCATAGGCTGGGCAGCAAAACCAATCTCAATACATTGCTGAGGCTTGAAATTGTACAAAATACATTATCCAACCATGACTGACTTGAGGGAGAAATCAATAACCAATAAGATGTATTAGATGTTAGCACTACCATGACGAATTACCATGGACAGGGCAGCTTAGCCACGGAGGTTCATTTTGCACAATTCTGGAGCCTGGAAGCCTGAGCTCAAGGTCTGGACAGGTTGGTTCCTTCTGCGGCCTCTCTCCATGGCTCTCAGACAGCTGTCTTCTCTGTGTCCTCACACCATCTTCCGACTGTGTGTGTCTGCTTCCTAATCTCCTCTGCCCACTAAGACTCCCGTCAGATTGGATCAGGGCCACCCTCAGGACCTCATTTGAACTCAATTATCTCTTTAAAGACCCTGCCTCCAGTACACCACTTGAATCTGGGGAGCACAGAATAAACCTATAAACAAAATAACTAGAAAACTCCAATTATTTGAGCATTCAACAATGCATTTGACAATAGCTTACAGGTTTAAGAAGAAGTAATAAAACCAGTAAGAGACATTCTGCGCTTCATAATATCATGGAATCTCAAAACTGGTGAGGGCATCGTTAGCAATACTAAGAGTTACATTCATAGCTTTACATGTGCATATTAGAAAACAAGAAGCATTCAAAATAAAAAATCTAATTTTCCACCTGAAGAAACTATTAAAACAAAAACAAAATAAGCCCAAAGTAAGTAGAAGAAAGGAAATGAAAAAATAGAAGAAAAATCAAATGCACGTAGATAAATCATAGAGAAAATTAACAAAGTCAAAAGTTGGGTATTTAACAAGATTTGTAAGATTGACAAAACTCTAGAAAGCTCAGCTAAGGGCAAAGGAGAGGGCACCACAGTGATGCAGCTTGGTGGGAAGGAGAGTGTGGGCAGCACACGTGGGCGATCCCAGGTCAACACACGGAGGAGAGCAGACGTCACTCACCCCTCACCCCCTGCCCATCACTGACCCAGGTAAGTCATGAACCAAGTGTGGAAACTACACCTTCCAGCTTGTGGACCTCAGAGTAGAGGAGTTGGGCAACTTGGGATGCGCAGATTTCCAAGACAAAAAGCACTAAGCACCCAGAATGGAAGGGAGGGGGGTAAATCACTACAGGTCTTGAGTCAAACTCACCAAGACACACTATTAAGGTCATGAGTCTGCAGGCCTCAGAGAGGCAACACAAGCAAGGTAGAACTGTAACAGCACTCACCCTGAGCTTACAAGAACCCTGTCAGGCAATAATAAAAAACTCTATAAAGGGACAAAACCTTTACATAGGCAAAAAAGTGAATATACTAATAGCTGAATAGTGAATATACTAATAGTAGGTTAGAGATGTTCAACATCATTGTAAGTAGAAAAATGCAAATTAAATGCACAAGGCAACACAATTTTACATCTATTAGAGAAGCCAAAATTATTTTTAAAAATTCTATATGCAGGCAAGGGCAGAGAATAAATTGAAAGTTGCACACAGTGCTCATGGGAGGTTTTTTTTAATTAATATATATTTTTAAGTTATTAATAGATCTTTATTTATTTATAAGCAGTGCTGAGAATCGAACCTTGTACCTCACACATGTCAGACAAGTGCTCTACCACTGAGCCACAATCCCAGTCCCTCATGGAAGTTTTGATGCTACAAAAACATTGTAGAATGATTTATTGTTTATTATTTTCATAAATTAGATGTCTGCCTTATAATGTAGTTGCCCCAAAGTTAAAACACATGTCCAACCAAAAAGTCATTTAATGACATAGGGCCTGGGCATACAGCTCAGTTGGTAGAGTGCTTGCTTAGCATGTACGAGGCCCTGGGTTCAATCCCCAGAACCACACACACACACACAAAGAATATATTATTTTTATTATAACCTGAACCTAGAAACAACCCATTTATCCATCAGCAGGAACCTGGCCAAACAAATTATAGTGTCCTTAGTGATGAAGCCCTGAATTGTGGTAAAGGGAAAGGAGTTCCTGATAAGCCCTCGAAAGTCCAGGAATGTCACGTTGAGCAAGCCGTGCCATTTTTCTGAAGTGGGGGAACACTCAGCCTCCTCCACTGTAGGAGGCTGGGTCCTCAGTGAGTCCTTCCGGGCTGTGGGGACATGCCAGATCTTTTAAATGCCAGCTCAGTGAGAGCGGGTTTCCATCCTGTGTTCAGGGATATGAGGAAGGCAGGGTTGAAAGAAAGCTGCGACAACTGCATCCCTGTTTTTGAAAGAGCTTATACTTCTCTTCATGGTTCCAAAAGCTTGGTTTTAAAAGTTCCTCAGACTCCAAACAGAACTCTCTCCCAGCTGCATGGACCCACCAGCTGTCTCTGTTCCAGTTCTGTTGAGTGCTGCATCCTGGGAATGACGGATAGAGCAGACACCCAAGGCACACCAGCAAATTAGTTTCAGGACGCGAGGTCAGAGCTTTCCAAGTCTAGATCCCTGGGTGTCTGGGGCTACTTTAGATACCCAAGGACCTTCTGTCTAGGAATCTGAGCAGATCAGGGAGCAGGCCCAGGGACTCGGAAGGTGAGGGAAGGAAGGCTTCCCCGTGGGCCCTCCTGGCTCCTGCTGGCCACGTCCAGTACAGGGACTAAGGAGGCCTCCTCTCAAGCCACAGGGCAAGCGGCAGGGCTTTGGGCAGTGTCTCAGAAATGGAGTGTTTCATTTGGGAAAAAAATTATTCAACTATGAATGAGATGAATAAAAAAATAAACCACCACCAACTAAAAAAACAATGTGTTTCATTTGTTCTCTTATTTGTCTTTCTCCTACTGTGACCTACGTACTTTCTTTGACCCTTTTTCCCTTTTCTTTCTTTCTTTTTTTTGGGGGGGGGGCGGGGGA
>NW_026000224.1:1155670-1162074 GCF_001458135.2 Marmota marmota marmota
GGGGGATAGGGGGTTCTGGGGAATGAACCCCGGCCACTCTACCCCTGAGCTCCGTATCCAGCTACTCAGCCTCCAGAATTGCGGGGATTAGTGTGCACCGCGTGCTTGGCTCCCTGGCCACTCTTGATCTTCTTGGGTGCTCACATTCTAGTCCTTCTGCACCAGCCCTGAAGGGTCTCTCCTCTGCTGAACTCCTTCACCTGGGCTCCCCCGCAAGCCCACTCTGAGGCAGTGCTTTGTCCCAGGGGTTTGACTGGCACGTGCTTCTGAACCTGCCCTGTGCAGTTCAGGTTGGCAGAAAGCACGGGACACACCAGCCTGGACGCAGGAAGGGAGAGAGGTCCTGGGGAGGGGAGCTTGAGCTACCACCCACCCGTATGTTCCTGTCCAGGTCGGAGGCCAAGTGAAGGTGATGACAAACTAGAATTGGGAGGAAATTGGCTCCTGTGGAATACAGAGGAGGCTTTGAAAGAGCCGCCTCAGGGAGTGGAAAACAGTCAATTATGGCTTGAGGAATACTATTGAAAAGTCAGGAGAAATGAAAACAAACAGAGGGAGCACAAATGTGCAGAGTGACTAAGAAGCTTGTGTGAGTTTTCTGTGGTGCTTGGCTGGAAATAGCTGCAAGGAAACAGTTGGCATTACTTGAGGTGAGGGTGGGCAGAACAGAGGCGGCAGGAGGTTGGAAGAGAAAGGAAATAAAAGGCAGCCGTGAGAGGGAGCAATTAATCCAGCGATGCAAGCCCCACGTTGTTCTGAAACACTTCAATCCAAGGACGGCGTCAACTGGAGCCCGTTGTCACTGGGACCTCTGGCAATCATGGGGCAGGGGGATCCAAAGCCTTCCAAGATTTGCTTAGATAACAGCCTTAGGATGAGGTGCTATTTGTTTTCCAACTAACAATAATCAAACCCCCATGAGATATCTTTGTTTATATGTGTGTTGACTCAGAACAAAATTGGAGAAAACCCAGCAGTGTAGCATTCTCTGTGCTGAACTCAAGCATTCTGTGTGTTTTTGAAAGTGATTCTCTATGGGAATTATTAAAACAAATGTGTAGCATGATTTGGATTATGGAGATAACAAGGAGAGCATGTTTGCATTGGCTGCAGACCGTGAGTCCAAGGCCGCGGGGAGCGGCTGCTTGGAGGCCTGAGTGATGGCACACTGTGGACGTCTAGCTGGACTTCAAAGCCTCGGAGCCACCACCCGGCCTGGGGTTCCAGGAGAGTCGGCACAGTGGCAGGAGGCCTGGTTCAGGTTATGACCTCAGCAGGTTTGAAATGGTGCCTAAGGGCTCCATAATGCCAGGGCCGCAGAGCCCACAAAAACAGTGAGTAGGCGAATTCACCTGCAGGATGGAAGGAGCCGCTGCCCCTGTACCCAGGGCTCATGAGGTTCGCATGGCTAGAGCTGTGCCGGCTTTGCCTTCTTGCACCCAGAGAGGGGACCACACAGGCAGCCTGACTTGGGGTCACGGTTCCCTTTACTCTTCAACTTGGTGGAGCCCGGGGTTCCTTTGTCCCAACAAGCTTCCATTTAAGATCTTTCTGTGTGGGCTAGAGGAGGGGTTTGCTCTCCATTGCTGGGACTGAAGTCAGACACACACACGGGGAGACCTACTGCACCGATTTGGTAATTCATGCCTCCCAAAGTTACTTGGTTTTGTTCTGTCGCCCCGACTTGGTTGAGAATGAGGGTTTCCCTCCCGTGATTCCTGTCGTCTATTTGTTCCTTCTCACACCTCTGGTAGTTTCTCCTTCAGGATGGTAATTCTGTATCATTTGTGCATAGGTACTTAACCATGTTTAGTTGTTTTTACTGTGAATTGAGGTCTTTTAATACAGTATACTTTAGCTACGCTTAAAGCTTTTAGCCTGAGTCCTACCTTGTCTTTTGCAAACAGTGTTTGCATTTCCTCTGACAACAATGCACCGCCCCCCTTTATTTTTAGCTTTTCCAAATCACTTTGCTTTTAGATGCATCTTTTCCCTACTGTATAGAGTTAAGCTTCTCTATGAAAACTAATCCAAAAAAACTTTAATACTTGACTTGTGCCCATTTATAGTTAATTAATGATCACATAGTTTAATGAAATGTTTACCGTATTTTAAAAATCAACTCTGCTGTTCTCTTCTCTAGAGCTCGTATCTATGTATTTGTAGCATTTATTGTTTTTAGGGAATTATGTTGTGCTGCTCCAGTGGGTCCCTCGTAATAGTACTTTTTGTAATGGCCTTGGTCTTTTTAATTTCCTAACTCAACCATCTGCTGTGGGCTTTGTCACACTTAAGTGATGCCTTATCAATACTTGGATGATGCCAATGGGGTGGGTATGCTTTCCTTCCATTCCATCTGTCTTGTCTTGTTCTTTGTCCTTTGTCACAGCACATTCCCTTCCAGCCCCTCCACGGACTTCCTGCCAGATATACATCAAGCATGTGCTGCGCTCTTCTTTGTCTGGGTGGGGTGAAGAGCTTCATCTTGGTAGATTGCTTAGGAAGAGAACTTGAGTGCAATATTTCCTGAGTTCTTGCATTTTTCAAGCCTTTTTTGTTTGTTTGTTTGTTTTTAAAATTATTCATCCATACATGGAGGATAGCTTGGCCAAAGTTAGTGATTGGCTCTTCTATTGAATTCCTTTAAACTGTGGCATTCCTTGCATTTTTCTTTCAATAAGTCTGATGACAACCTGATCTCATTTCCTTTGTTGGTGACTACATTATTTTACTTGGAAAGTTAGAAAATATTTTTTGACTTTAAATTCAAGTAGACATATTTAGATTATACCTAGGAATTGACCATTGGAGGTCATTTTTGTAAGAACGTGGTAGTTTTTACAAAATTCTAACATGTATTATTTAATGCTTAAAACATTTTAATGGATTGTAGTTTTAAACATTCTTTCATTTTTTTCTTTCTTGAAGACTCTAATTATAAAGGTATTATTTACTAATCTTTAACATCCCCTTCCTCCTAGTTTTCTGTGTGTAATTCTTTATTTAATGTTTCATTCCTCATCTGTCTGTAGCCCTTTAAGGTTATATAACTTATTCTTTATTTTAAATAAGTCTTTTTCTCTTTAATTTTTCTCTGAGCTCAAGTGACTCTCAATTCATAAGTTGTCCCCTTCTAAGGTTCTGCATTCCTTCTGATCAAAAACGTGATCCTTCTCCTTTCTACAAAGAGTTGCTCAGGGGTCCCTGATGGGGGCCAGGTGGTCTGTCAGTGTCACCCTTTGCTGTCTGCTTAGCCCTGGGGAGGGCTGTTTCTCCATAGCAGCCTCTTTGAATTCCTTGCTCTAGTATTCACAGGAGCTGTCTGCATTTGTTCTTATTTTCTGTTATTTGCAATATTTGGTAAGTTTTAGTCTCCTGAACCAGGACTGGGCAGAGACTCTGGATGGCTTTCCACGAACCTCGGAGGAAGAGTCTTTCACTCCAACGTCCCCATGGTCTGTAGCCAACAGCATCTCCTCTGTGGGCGGTGTGATGCATGTTCTCTGGTTGTACAATTCCTTTTGTTTCTGAAGGGTCCCACTTGCCTGTTGCCTCCTCCTTCACAGTCACCAGGGACTCCAGGGGTACCTTCTCCTTCCCAGGCACCTTCCTGTCACTTAGAAATTGAATCTCTGAGGCTTCCTGTCCTGCAAGTTTCCAGAGCCCTTCCCTGGAACAAAGTAGCAAGTTCTCTGACCTATGAGGACTCACACCTGTTCTCAGAACTTCTTGGTGCAGGGAGGACACTGTTCTTCTAAAAGTGGCCTCATTCGGATCCTGCTGCCGCCGGCCCCTGGTGGGGATGGGTGTGGGTTTCATGGAGAATCTATGGATGTCTCCAACATTCTTGGAGATGTTTCCCGGTGCACATGTGTGACATTTTTCTGGGTAATGTGCCACTGGCTCTTGCAGGGAAAGCCCCAGCTTTCTGGTTACATGTGGGAACTGGCGTTGCTACTCCAACCCACATTCCACTGGACACAGCAAGGTACATGGCTGATAGCCAAGTCAAAGGGAAGGAAGTGCACTTTGCCTTTAGTGAGATTGATTACAGGTTCCCTGGTAAAGGGTGTGGGAAAAAGTCTCCAGCAACATGGAAATGAAAATTCAATATTTACACTGTATCTTCTTGGAAATTACCCAAAGCAGCCAAGAGATTTAAAGCCCCAAACAAAGCCCAAATGAATTCCATTCTCAGTGCAGCAGGGGACAACTGGAATTCCAGCCTGCTTCTAGGGGGGAAAGTGGTGAAAGCGCTGGAATCCAAGAACAGATGCATTGAGAGGAAAAGAGATAATTTGATGCAGAGGTGATTTAGTGCAGAGAGATTTGCAAATCTCAGAAGTAGTCTATTACAATGCACTTCTCAAAAAAGCAGACACATGCTGAGGTGGAGAACTAAATCCCCTTTTGTAATGGAGAGGGGAGCACTACCCTCTGGAGGGAGGAATGGAGATTTCCTAGTTTTTTATTGGTTCTGTGAAGCTAAGAAATCAAGGTTAAGCCAGGCAATTACTCAGTGGAGTTGCTTTGCATTTTAAAACCCACATACCTTCCCCATAGGTTGGGGAGAAGTAACTGTTTAGTGATTAGAAAGCCTGGATCACAGGAAGAATTCTAGCTAGGTTGGCCTCTCCATATAGCCTCCTGTTTCTACTTGTATCAGGGAAGTTCATCTCTAGCAAAGCCACTTTATCCTGGGTGACAGGGAGGGCTTGTGCTGTTGTTCCTCCACCAGATGCCAGCTCCGCTCAAGAACATGGGAATGACAGGCAGTGGCTTGGGCTGCCACCACAGCCAAGGTGTGGCACTGGCATTAGTAGGCTTCATAGTAGTACCTAATGAGAAACTACTGCCCACGCACGATACCATCGGAGTCTTTGAGGAACACTGAAGTGATTTTTCTGAAGAAGAAAAACAAACAAATGGCCAAGAAAATTTAAAAAAACAACTCTTATCAGAAAAATTCTAATAAGTAATTACAAATATTACCTTAGCATGTTACAATGAACTAATAAAAATACTAATAAAATAAAAAACTTCCATATATAAAAAATAAGGACACTTGATATCATGCAAAATCTTAAGAAGGAGGTGGCAAAATGTGAAAGAAAGAAGACTGTTGTTTCCAGAGTTGAGGAATGAAGTAAAAAGAAAACAAAAGGGTACAAAAGCAATCAAGGCATTATTAGAAGGAATCCAAGGAAAAACAGATAGGACCGGAGATGGTCAAGGATAAGGAGGTGCAGGAGGAGGACAAAATTCCTATTCATATAAAACACATGTAGAGAGCTGTCTATGCACAAATAGGCTCAGGCACATAGATAGAACAACCCAATGCCAAAGTCTGCATGATTAATTTTTAAAATCAAAAGAACAGAACACTTTAAGTAATTACACAACAGATGTGATAGCAACGTGTACAGATGTAATGCCAACATGTAAATGCAAATGAGCAGAGATCAAAAACTGTCTGAAGTCAAATGAGACATTTAAAACAGAACGATTCAGAAAGAATGAAGATACATGTATATGTTGCATAATGTTCAGATTAGCATGGGGCTCCATAAATATGTACAAAAGGCATATAATTTTTATATGTCTATTAAGAAACAAAATTAGCAACTAAAATAAAAATGACAATACTCGTTGGGCAAGCATATACCAAGGAAATGCAAGGAAATAAGAAGGAGGTAGGTGGGTGGATAGAGAGATGATAAAAATAACTTAGCCAAGGCCATAATCATAAAATAAAGTCATATTAAGGCTAAAATCTGCTGTTTAAAACAAAGAAAGCATTCTACAATCTTAAAGAACATGATTCACCATTAAAATATAGTATCTATGGTTTTGTATGCACAAACCATCATAGCATAAATCTTCAGAAAAATAGCTGCAATTTATAAAGTAGAAATAAATGCACGGTAATTATAGGGGATATTATTTCAACAAACTCATTTCATGAGATACAAAGTGGAGGAAGATCTTCCCGAGACAGAGAGATCCAACTATATTTTAAATTCAGAAAGAGATACATCTTCCTTCCAAATGCCTACTTCTCATATACAAACAACTGTCCAAACAGTTGCTAAATTCCCTTACCAAAAGAGGAAAAGGAGTGTTTCAATTTTGTGTACATTTGGAGTTCCCTGCCCCTGACTGTTTTGTTGGATTCATCCACGTACCCATCAGACAATGTGTGGGAAGTTTTCTATGAATACTGGCTCAGTTTTCAGTGTACATAGATTGACTCAAGCATTCTGCCTGTCCTTGAGTCAGCACCCCTGTGATTTTAATTTTTTCTGATGTCCAATATGAAGAAGTCACCCTTGTATTATTCTGCAAAAGTCCATATTGGCTTTTTTTTTTTTTTTTTTAGGCAGCATCTATAAATCTGGCCGTTG
>NW_026000224.1:1162093-1252379 GCF_001458135.2 Marmota marmota marmota
TTTCTTTTTTTTTTTTTTTTTTTTTTTTTGGCAGCATCATAAATCTGGCCGTACCAGAGCAGAAATAAACCCTGAAATACATTTGTCAACACCAATGCCAGCAGGTCAACAGAACACGCCACATGCTTCTGGTGCTGCTGGGAAGGTCGGGTCCATCACCTCGCCTGCTTCAGATTTGCAGCTGGTGTTACTGAATCCCTGCTACTGTGCTCTTTGGAGGAAATCTCCCCTTCTATTTGGGAGCAATGTTTTATCTACTATATACTAATGTATAATCTGCCCATAATCTCTAAAAAATCTGTCTTCTTTAATATAGGAATAGAAAGAAGACTCAATTAGCAGGTATTTTTTGCTAATTTTTTGTGGTTGGACAGGACATATTTCTACAAATTAGTACCCTGTGAAGTTGCAATGAGGAGATAAATACATAAAAGTAACTAAACAGCGAGCCTGAGCCTGTGGCCAGGGTTGAGGGATTGCTGGCTGGGATCCGAGCTGCACTCTGCAAGGTTGGGGACTCATGCTGAGTATTTGTGAAAGGTGGCAGAGTACAGGTGGGGCCTGAACAGAATTTGAAGAAATTTTAGGGTAAGGGAAGAAAGGAGTTGCCAATTTCATTTTAGGTTTCCCCACAGTCTTTGTGGTTCACAAAGAGCATGTTAAGAAGTGGGTTCCCCAAGGCAGCTGTGAGAAACTTCCCGGAAACAACTAAAATTGTGACCTAAAATTAGGTGGAAACCAGAGCGAGGACTAGATGGGAGAGTAATAAAGAGGGAATTTCTCTTAAGGCTTGAGGGGAGAACCCCAGAAATCTGGAAGGGAAGGGCTGGTCAATATCGTAACTGCAAGAAAGGGCCAGCATTCTCCAAGGCCCTGGCGAGTCCACCTGCTACTCCCCCGGGAACGCAAAATACGCACTGGAATCTTCACGGAGGATCTTCCCAATGCCCAGCAAACAAAGCCCTGCTGAGCTTGGGAAGAGCATGCATCAAAAGACAAGTGCAGAAATCTATGTGGAGGAGATGCAGAACTTCTAAAGAAGTAAAGGCCACTGAAAATGAACAGGAAGAAGAGGGCCTTCCACCTTGGGGTGGTCTGAAGCTCTGGCCAGTGCACTGCCCGTGTTTAGATGGCATTCCCTGACTTGCCTCCTGTCTGGTTGTGGGTAATATTTCCATGGCAGAGTAAACAGGAGATCTTGTTCCTATGCCTCAATAAAGACAACACATTTAAATTTTTCACCTTCAGTGATGGATGATTGACAGATAAAAATTATATATATTCAAGGTATACAATGAGCTATTTTGATCTGTGTGGATACTGAGAAATGCTCACCACAATCTTGCTCATATACACACCCACTTACATAAAATAATACATTTACTAATACCACTATCTCTCCTTCCTTTTTTAATGATATTATAATATTGAGATTTTACATCAACTGACTTTTAACTTAATATACTTTCCTATAACATCTTGTATATTTTAATACAAGGATTTTTAAATACAAGTATTAAGAGACTCTTTTAACTTAAACATTGGGAAAATAGTTGAATTCTAGTAAAATAAACATATTTCTATGTTAACTTTATTGGAAAATGCTCCAATGTGACAGAAAACAGAAAATATTCTCATATTTCATTATAACAAATAGGACACAAACAAGAAAGAGCAAATTTCCTTAATATTCTGAAGCATAGAAATGGATAAGTAAATGTAGACTCTTCAAAATAAAATTTTTATTCATTTATTTATTTTACTTTATATGACTAAAATGTCAATGACTAACTTGCACAATTGATTTCCACTAATTCAGAAAGTATGTAAAAGCAAAAGAATAGGTGATGAGACCAATCCAGGAGGGTTTTAAATGTCCTGAGCCACTCCCTGAATGGTAAGGAATGAAGGAGGCATTGAGTAGTGGGGAAAATCTGTGGGCGCTCGCGAGATGGTACAGGAAACCACCCCTACTTTTATCAGGGGAATCTGCAAAAAGTGGTGACTTGATCTATAAGACATTTAGCACTACGTTTTCTACATAATTGATAATCTGGTCCACGGTCAGATGAGTGACGTTTCCTTGTGGACACCGGATTTTAAGGTGCATCCTGTAGATGACGTGGCCGGGAAGCTGCTCACTGTACCCCTGCCTGCCTTCCTCCGCTGACCTGGACATCTGCTCAGGGGACAGAGTCAGTGACGAAGGTCCCTGCGTGCTCTTAGATAACACAGCCCAAAGCCACTTAACGACGGGGATTCCTTCCAAGAAACGTGTCAGGCAGTCTGGGGGTTGCGCGAACACCCTAGAGGCCTAGGCCAGTCACTCAAAGTGGCCTGGCACGACGAAGAGACTCACGTGAAGAGACTCGCGGACAGGAGCACAGGAGCGAGGCGGCCCCTGCACCCCGCCTAGCAGTGAGCTTTCTCTCCAAGAGGCACACGCTGTGCAACTACTAGCAGACGCCCTGTGGGCAGCACGAGGCCACGTGGCAAGGGTCTGTGTGTCATGGAGCACCTTGCGCTGGACCAACTGCAGGCTCCGTGCTTTCCGTGGCTGCCGCTCATGGGGTTGTTCACACCTGCATCACAGGAACGTGTGAGTGAGGTGCTGTCCCACTGCCACAGCCGGCGAAGGCACTTCTTGCGGGACCACAGTGAGTTGTTATAAAAGGTAAGGCTGGCGCTTCCCCCGCTCTGGTGTCCTGTCCCCTTTTGAGCGCTCTCTCTGTCGTGCTGGCGCCTGCTGTGATGCCATCAGCCACCACACAATGCAGCCAGCGGGCTCCTCCCAGAAACTGGCATGGGCTGTTTGGACTTTCAGCCTCCAAAACTGTGAGCTAAGTAATAACACACACACACACACACACACACACACACACACGTACTTCCTAGCCTCAGGTATTTGGTGACAGCAATAGAAAATAAACTAATACAGGACCAACTAAGAGTAGAAAAGCAAGAAGTCCGTCTCTGCCACAGCGGCAGAAGGGGCATTCACCAGCATAGGAAGGCAGCACCCACCAGCTGAAGTTGGAAGCAATGGTTCAATAAAGATAAGTTGTGTAGGGGATTGCAGACTGATGATGGCACCCTTAATATGTATTCAATGTTAGATGTTCCGTGACCACTAGACATTATTTCACTACTCAATAGAGAGTAAACATGCAGTATCCCAAGTTTTAGGAGAGTATAATCTTGAAACCAGAATAGAATCAGACCTTCCACTCTTGCTGACACCCCCTCTACTCTGATTTGCTGAACAATGTCCCCCCTCTAGTTCTCCTGAACATCGCACCCTGATCGTTTCTAAAAGTTAACATCGAACTCCCGATGCTTCCGTCAGCGGTAAAGGATGTGCACTGTGCGTTGTTCCTTGGGACGTCTCGGTGCATCTTCTGGCTTACTGTGGGCACTGGCCCCTTCCTTGCCTCTTCTTTCCTTCATTGCTGCTCTGCTCACTGCTCTGCCTCCTGTGGTGAACCGTCCACTCCGTGTTCTCCTGGCTCTCTGCACTGTTAGGATGCCATGTGATAAAATGTGCTGCAATATGTGAATGTGTTTGGCTTGGGGGGCATGACCACAGGGGGCTGGGGTATCTCTCTTTCCTTTTCTTATTTGGCAATCTAGAAGGAACTACCAGCCTTCGTGATAATTTTTTTTTTTTTTATTATTTATTGCAAGAAACTTTGTGGTTTCTTATACAAAACGGGATTCTTGGGACAGTTCTGACATTACAAAACTCCTAAGGTAAGCACACCTGCTCCATGATCATCGCTGTAGCAATGCAAATAAAACTGTAGTCAGTTATAAGCTATGCAAAATGTGGGTTACATAGTTTGAATTATTCATCCAGAATACATCTTGGTGTGGTGAGTGATGGAACACTTGACAGTAAGTGATAAATAATAGTGATTTTGATAAATTATCCTGGATGGATGGCTTATGGCAATGCATAAACAGTGGGAAAGCGTTACATTTTAAATTGGGATCACTACCCCAGTACAAAATAAACAGATGCTCTGACTCGGTGTGTGCTGTTAACAACGAGAACCTCATATCTAAAGCCAGGGATGATGATTACGATTCAAGAGCAGCAGCCCTTCCTTGAACTCTGAACATAGTTTCAGCTGGGGACAGGGAGGATCAGCAGCATGATGGAGTCTGTGACCTCTCTGCTTGTTCTCCAGTGGGAAGCTCGGCTTCGGCTTCGTGACCCACCTGCCCTGAGCATGCTCCTGGACCTGCTCTGGGAAGAGCACAGTGCGGATTCCGGAGCAGACGCGGGAGTGATCCTGGCATTCATGCAGTAAAAAGTCTTAAGTGAGGGAGAAGCTCCTGGAGCGCAAAGACCAAACTCAAGAGAGGCATCCCCCCTCCTCCCGTCTCTAAGAGGAACAGAAATGGGCCATC
The DNA here is from genome assembly GCF_001458135.2 of Marmota marmota marmota. Lineage (NCBI taxonomy): Eukaryota > Metazoa > Chordata > Mammalia > Rodentia > Sciuridae > Marmota > Marmota marmota. Next base: position 1,166,507 of record NW_026000224.1, read on the forward strand.
TGCAGAATGTCTTTGATCATGGTATTTCTGTACTCCTTTTCTTTCTGAATAACAGTCAGACTATAATGGAAGATCTTTAATAAGTATGGTAAGGAAAAGATGGATGTTCATGGTAATGGATATCAAAAGTTGATACACTAATTCCATAGGCAGTTAATTTTAATATCCTAGAAATTTTTCCTGAATTAAGAAAATTGAATATCTATGAGAGAAATTAGGAAATAAGTTTTCCATCAAACTTCTCTTGCTTCTATACTGTTCCTCTCTGAAGTTTTCTCTGTTATCTCCTTCTGCTCCTTCAGGAACTATTGATTGCTTCCTCTGAGCTGTTCTGCTGCAAAATCCTTTTGTGACATGGGCCACCTGCTGCCTATTTTGATGGTCGGCTGTGTAAAGGGTTGTTTTCCCTGCTCAGCATCATGCTCCTGCTCCACCATCCTTGGCACCCCATGGCAGGTCACAGGCCGTGGGCCTTTGCCACTGGACCCTCACCCCATGAACGGCAGCTCACTGCAGTCAGTTTTGCCACGCTCACCCAGGTTTAATAGCTGAAGTGGCAGCACCTGGCTGACTCGCCATAGGTCACAGGTCCCTGGTCCTGAGCAGAGTGAGGAGTAGCGCAATTTACCTCCCATAAAAGAGGTGGACCTCTGCCCCCCACCATGACTCACATAACTGGGGGCTCAAAACCAGAATGGCTGGTTGACCAGAAGCTGAATCATCAATAAAATATCAAGTGTCCTCTGTAGAATGTACTTTCTCAACATGGTAAAAAATGTTGACTTAGCCTAACAGTTAAATTCATTCTTAAGATTCAAGCAATTAGAAGCATTTCTATTAAAATCAGCCACAGAATAAAAATACCCTGTCACCATTTAACCTTGTTCTAGAAGTTTTTAACAATGTCATAGGATGTGGAACAAGAAGAATGGGTTTACTCACGATAAAATTGGAGCAAGGATTGTATTGATTTGGTGAAATCCTAATAGCTAGAAGTTCATAGAGAATAAACAGAAATGGGGAATCTCTTGGAACTAATAAGAGCACAGTTAACTTGCTAAACAAAACAAATATGCAGAGCATTTCTTGAAAGCTTCATAATTGGTAAATGGCATCTAGGATATGTGAAGAAGAAGAGCTTTATTCTCCAAAGCAAAATGCATAAATAAAAAATGAGAAAATACTTCAAAAGTAAAGTATTAAGTCTGTCTTTAAGTTTGCTTTTGTGCTCCAGGAAAAGTATTTTTTAATATAAAAACAAAAAGAAATTACAAAACATCATTAAAAGATGAATGATTTTTTTAAATAAGAAAATCATAATATATACCTTATTTTCAAATAATCAGATAGCTACAGCATAATACTCTAAGAATTTCAATACTATTGTTGAAAATTTGACAATATAAATCTCAAGTCTACCTGGAAACACAGAAACAAAGCTGTACTATCAGCTTGACTAGATAGGGACTGTAATTTGGCTACATTATGTCCCTATTGCTTGCTGTGGTATCATATCATAAATTCACAAATGATATGTATTTTTAGTGATTGAAAAAATAAATGTATTAATATAAAACTAGGTGATGATACATTAGGCTTTGCTAATACCACAATGATAATTGTTTCATCCAAGAATTAACAATGGTCGCTAACATTTATGGGTGAAATTTGTTAAAAAGAGGATATTTGCCCAGCAGTGCAATATCTGTGCCCAAACTTATCAGTTAACAAAATAAAAAATACTAACATTGAAACGAAAAAAATCTGTCAAAATCTACCTTAACTCAGCAAAGCTAGCATCAGTAATGAGACATATCAGCATGTACTTCCTCTATGTTGTTCTAAGAATGGCAAAATATCACTGTGTGATGTTCTTGTCAAAATGCATAACCTAAAGTAAAGCAAGCACAACAGAGCATCATGCAAATTCAAAATGAGGGACCATCTATAAAGCAGAGCCATGAAGACACAGTGGAGAGGAGACTGAGGGGACAGGGCCCTGCATCATCAAAAAGGTCCTCCCAAGGTCACTGATCAGCATAATCATGTAAATGGTATTTCTGCGTTTTCCTAATCATACCAAAGTCTTTTAATGTGTTATCATCTGTGGCTCTGTAATTATCACATTTGAGTAAGCTTGGTGAACTTCTTTATGAATTTTGCCACTCATTTTTAATAATCTGAAACCACTTCAAAAAGTAAAAAAATATAAAATATAAGAACAAATATTTTAAGAATGAATGGAATAATGATGGCATTAGATCTGGTGAAGTTTAAAATTAATTATAAAACTATAATAATTAAAATAGTACCAATAGGGGCAGAAATTTATAGGCATATCATTACACAAACATTTATATCTAAAATTGACCCATAGACTTAAAAAAATTAAGTAAGGGAAGAATAAAAGTTTGAGGGATTCGTATGGTTTATTTAGCATTTGGTGTTAAGAATATTAATTTTGAAAAGAATTGCATTATTTTATCTTAATAACATTAAAATTAGGAATATGCTTGTAAGGTATGTCTATGTATCATGTGTATACATGTAAAATCAGGAGAAGAAATAGCCAGTGTTAAAATTTCAGTTCATCTTTGATATGATTATACATGATTTCTATTTTATGACTTTTATCTTTTTTTTCATTTTTGTTACCAAAAATGTGCATTCATTTTGCAAGGAAAATAAAATATTCATTGAGAAATATCAACTTTTATCTTGTAAATGAAAAAGTCTTTATATTTGACAAGTTTTGTTTTTGATCTCTTTCTCGTTCATTCTTTTAGTCATTTCGAGAAATGTATGCTGCATTTATCATATTAAAATCTATGTGTTAGGTGGTGAAAACAAATAATTTCCAAGATGCCCTTCCAACCATGTAGGCTTTGGCTTTGCCCTAAGGGAACAAAACAGAGAATCCATTGTGAATCTAGAGAATTCTGCTCCAGAAACCTTTACATTTCAGATAAATTCCTGAAGCAAGCTGAGCAGAACAGGAAACAACTGCAGAGGAAGTTCTAGAAGCTTCCTGAGATCGTTGAGGGCTTCTGATTATACATGTATGTCTTGAAAACAATGGTATCATTGTTGTTATTGTGTTTTCTAATGTAGATTTTTAAAAAAGCTTATTTTCCATCTTGCTTCACTTATTCCCCTCAGTTTTATAGACCATTATTGTGCAAATGGGAATCCCCTAAGTGCCATCCTATTCCAATTGACCCCTCAAGTGTCATAGAAAAGAAAATATGTATGAGATGACCCAATTTTAGAAGAAATTGATCCACATTTATAAGCAAAAACAATTATTTTTTAAAGCAGAGAAGAATTACTTCACATTGGAGAACTCTTGTCTCTCCTTTGATACACTGTACTGGGTTGATAGTGTCCCTACAAATTCCTGTCCATCTAGAACCTACGAACGTGACTCCATTTGGTAAAGGTCTTTGCAGATGTAATGAAGTTAACCTGTGGCTGTGGTGGGTTGGAGTGGATCACCAATACAATGACTTTGGTCACAGACAGAGAGGAGCCACACTGGGATAAGGGACGTGTGGCAATGGGGAGAGAGTTTGGAGTCATGTTCTGCAAGCCACAGAACACCAAGAGTTGTCAGCAGCCACCAGAAACTAGGCAGAGGCGAGGGGCTCCTCCCCCACAGCCTTCAGCAGGAGCACGACACTCCTCGTTTCACACACATGGGCTCCAACAGTGTGAAAGAATGACTTTATGTTTTCAAGCCCCTCAGTGAAACTTTGTTACAGCAGCCACTGGGTTGAATTATATTCATATTAATATTGAATTATACTAATCATTTATAGATAAAAATCTGTAAATAATCATTCTGTATTCACAGTTAGTGCCACTGGTGAAATCAATAATGCATCTTCAGAAAATACAGCAGACATTGATTGGCCTTCTCCATACACTTACTGGGCAGAATGCCTTCACTTTTCATGGAAATGTAATTATTTGCACAGATTCAATAAAGATCTGCCAAACTATATGACAGGATATGAGTGGGAAAACTGATTTGTTATGTGCCGTGCCAGAGGAGTTGCCATTAAAAGTACAATATCTCTGTGCAGGGTGATTCGCTGGCCATGGGTGTGCAAGAGTTCTATCTCCTGTATGGAAACTGTGATTGACTCTTGGGCAGCTCAGATCACATGACCTTAGGTTTGTTGACCATTCAGCAAGGCGAAGTGTGTGCTAATTTAAACTTAGTACTTAAGTAAAAAACCAAAAATCGGATACTTTTAGAGCAGGATATTCACAATCAAGGAAATACATCCAGAGACTTCTCTTTCTAAGTGTGATAGGTTAGGGGGGACTCCCATCAAACTAACTGACTCTCCCAACAAAATAACTATAAAACCATCTCAAATACATGCAGTGATTTTCAGACTCTAGTAGTGCTTAGTCATTGATGGAAGAGAAAGCCCAGAGGCATGGCTAGTGATTGCCCAAAATCTGTTGACTGCACATTATTCTTCAGTAGCACAGGTCGCTTAACCCCAGACAGCATAGTGGTCCCACATATTAGGCATTGATATGAGTTCCAGGATGCTGAGCTGGCTGAGATTTGTGGGGCATAGCATTCAGGATGGTTTCTGGTTAAAGAAATTCGTCAGTGACATTGACATCACTTCATATACCACAGACATTCAAAATTCATGAAGGAATGTTACAAACAACATAAGCAATAAAACCTTAATAAAATTGGCCAATCTCTTCAAAAGACTTGAATGATCAGGAAGACATACAGAAGCAGAATAGACACAAATCTGTTAAATAAATTCCATCCGTAATAAAAAATTGTCAAAGGGAAAATGCCTGTACAGATAGTTCCGCTTGATTAAATATTTAAGGAATAAAAAATGCATACATTCTTTCAGGAAATGGAGGATGATAATCTATTCTTAAACTTATTGTAGGAAGCCAGGTACACTGTACTTCCAAAACTTTAGAAAAACATTGCAAGGAAATATACATATAAATCAAGATTCTTCATAAACTTAAGAATGAAAGCATATGCAAAATATTACTGAGTCAATTAGGCCAAAATATAAAACTGATAACATAGCTGATAGTTTATTCTGGGAATACAAGATTGGTTGAACATTTGAAAATAAGTGAAAATTCAATGCATTAACAATATAAAGTACAAAGATCAATTGCATTGTATTTGACAAAATTGAACTCAATCATGATAAATCTTTTCCAGAAACTAATAATAGAAGGAAATAGCTTCAACCTGATTACTAACTTCTACAAAACAACTTTATCTCCCTATCATAGTTAAGGTGAATTGCTAAAAACTTTCCCTTTAAAACTGGGAGGAGGTCAAGTATAACCCATGTTACTATATCTATCCAACAACACACTGGAGGCCTTGGCCTGTGCTGTAAGGCAAGGAAAAAGAACTAAAGATGGGAAAAAACATGAGACATAAAACTGTTTTTATTTGCAGATAACATAAATATTCACATGGAAGAAGATAAGGAATCTACAAATAAGTTTCAAGATCTAATAAGTACATTTTAATGAATTATTTGTGCCTTTTAAAGCTGAGGATAAGTAGAAAGCAAAACAAAATGAATCGGTGTATAGCACATGGCAGACACACCGTGCCCATGGTTGTAAGATGGATTTTTTTCCCAAAGTTACTCTTCCAAATTTGTCTATAGGCAATAGTGCAATCATTAACAAGATGCCATCAGGCTTTATTGGAGAAATTGAGACACTATTATAAAAATCACACAGAATTACGAAGGACTTAAGGAACTCCAACAAGCTCTGGGGCAGAGAGCAAAGGTGGAGGCTGCACCTTCTCAGCATTCACCCTCAGCCACAGAGCTGGGGACAAGGCACTGCAGAAACCTGGGGAGGTGTCACGGGGAGTTGGAGAGCCCATCCAGAGAGAGAGAGACCACCTTCACAGAGCCGGTTGGCGTTCAGGTCATAGCCGAGGCCTGGGGAAGAGGGGCAGGGCCACTGACTAGGCCCCAACACAGGGTTCTAGAAGTGCCCAGAGGACACGGGGAGGGGAAGGGGAGAGCACAGTGACTGAAGTCACCCGATGCCTTCCACAAAAAATGACTTGAAATAGACGGTGATCCTGACCTAATGCTGAGACTTCGAAGTTTCTAAAAGGAGAGGAAGTAGCATATCCTCCTGGCTTAGGAAAAGCAATATTTTCTTGGAAATACCACATAGAGCCTGAATAATAAAAGAACAAAAAGAAACATCTACTGTACAAATCTGAGACACAGTTAGTACTCGGACTTCTTCCCTGCTGTTCGCCAGTCACCTTGGGTCGTCGCTGACCAAGTCAAGGAAGCTCGAAGGACTTGGGGGATCTTTGATACCGTCGTCTGGAGACCTTAAGTGTTAGACCTTCAACAACTTTCTTGAGATATCATTAACCCATCATTAATTTTACCTAGTTGAAGAGTACAAATACATTTTTATTATAGAGAGTTGTGCAATCATCAATATAATGTAATTTAAAATAGTTTCATCATCCCCCAAAGAATCCCAGCCACTCTCCACACCTTGCCTCATGTCCTCCAGCCCCAGGCAACCCCAAATCTACCTTCCATCTCTGTGCCTTGCCCACTCTGGACATTGTCTGCACATAGGATCACACAGAATGAGTTCTTCTGGGGACTCTTTTTACTTAGCACAATATTTTCGAGATTTATTCACACAGCTGCATATATCAGTATTTTATTACTTTTTTGATGAATAATTTCCTGCGGTATCACACTTTATCCATTCATCTGTTGACAGACATTTGTTTTATCTACTTTTTGGCTATTACAAATCATGTTTCTATGAAAAATTTTTGTACAGCTAGACACTAATTTTTGAACTTGGTTTTTAGAGGTCTTAGGATGGACGACTTTTAGCACAGGAGACCAGGTCAAGGCAGGACAACTCTTGAGTTTCCTGTCTGACCCGGATATGCAGTCGGAATGTAGGCAGGATAACTTCTTCTCTGAGCTTCACCTCTTTTCTCTTTAAATCGGGAAGTGTAAATGGATACAGGATGTCTTAAATAATGCATGCAAAGTGCTACTCTCCTGTCGAAAGGGACCTCAATAAACCACAGCTCTAATTATATGTTTCCTATCCCTCAATTTTATTTTTATTCCACTCAAATCCTTGCTAGTGAGTTGAAGAATATAAGAATCAGGAAAATAATTCTGACTTAAAAAGCATCTTAGCCCCTTTGGGCTTCACCTTGCTGCCTGTAAGCATGGGGATTGGATGGGTCCCTTTCTGCCTTTATTCTTTAGATTTCAAATGCATTTTGACTATTGTCTGCAGACCTGGTAAGAGAGTGTTTGATTATTTCTCCAGGGTCCTTTAGAGAGAGCTGCAGAGTCAGCATGTGGGGTTCCGGTCTGTCCTGGGTCTCCGGCATTTGTGTTAAGCTCTCAATCTTTCTCAGAAACTCAAGGCGCAAAGACACAACTGCAGTCACTTAATCAGCCTTTTGGGGAAACAGCACCCATGCCCATGTATTAAGGTTTGTGATGGTCTATAATTTCCAGTTTTTTCCTTCTCCTATGAGTTGGCAGGCCCCATTCATTGTTTTGGTGTGAAGTCATCCATTTTGCCACGGTTGTGTAAGTATGTAAACACGATTCTTCTGTCTTGCTCACACTTTCTGTAGTTGAGGTGAGAGAGCTCATCTCAAACTTTATTTACACTCACAGGATTTGAAAAGCAAACTTGATGGAGTGAGTTCCTCCCCTTCAGGGCTCAAGTTCCTAGTTTTCTCTGTCAAATGCACTCACAGCTCTTGAAGCTGTGCGAAGGGTCTGCAAGGGTTTTGCATGTTAAAATGCACCGTGTCCACGCCACTGAGCACTCCCTCATTAGGTGTAAACAATCTTAAACTGGTCCTCTAAAAACTGCACAGCTCCACATGGTCATGTTGCTTTTCCTGGGTGTGAAAATGATCAGCATCTCAAGTCCTGGAATTTTAATCTCCAGTCAGAGATGATGCAGCTGCCTCCTGTCGCTGTGGTGTAATCAGAGGTGTTGTTCAGGGCGATGCTGTGGGTGACTGCAGAAGTTCACGTGGGCATCCCTGCAGGAGGCCTCTAGAAGGCTGCTGGTGGGCATCTGGATGTTGGAAAGGCCCCAGGAAGCAGGGCAACAGGTTTTGTACTACCTTACAACATATGGTCATGGGCTCCTCCTGGGTTTCCTGAGGAGTAGCTCGCATGCTCGGGGCACCGTCCCCTCTTCCTTTCCCACTCACCCTTTCCTCTTGGGTGGTGGCAAAGGAAAGGCTTACTTTATCTATCTCTTGACATTTCTTCTTTATATGCCTCGGTCCCTACATTGGACCTGAGGTTTCACAAGGGCAGGATAAAATCTATGCACCTTTGTTTCCAGAGCTAGCTGTCCTCCTGGGGGGCAGTACAGCCCTGCAGCTCAGGGAGAAGGATTCAGGACCCACACAGAGGTACAGTGTCTTGCACTCAGCCTGAGTTTACTTACCTTCTGTAGAACAGGGCTAGTGACATAGCCTGGAATATTAAAGACTGTGTCCCAAGGATTGGGCATAGCATCTGGTTAAAGAGCAGCAGCTGACACTCCCTCAGAATCTTGTCTTCTGTCCCTGCTCCCTGAGTGGCCCCTCTCGAGTCTGGAAAGCTGGACAGCAACAGGTTTACCACCCGCCCTTCCCACCCAGGTGCCTTCAACCCTGACTGTCAGTTTTAATGGCAAACTCTGTTGTGATGCGTAAGGATCGCATCCTTGGTGTTCCCCAGGTCTAGAGCCACCCTGAGCCCTGGCTGTCCACAGTCCTGCTGGACTCGGGTGGTGACCTCTGCATGTGCCCTTCTCTGCTGTGGAACTTCCGCTCTTCCAGAGAGAGCTCTAAATCTCCTTTCCTCATCACAAACGCTGCTTAAATTTCTCCTGGGGCTGCTCAGCAAGTTTACTTAAGACTCCTCGTCTTTCCTGGCTCTGCTGGGCTCTGCCTGGCTTTCCACAGAGCCCCCTGAACTCTGTTCTAGGTAGGCTCACTTCATCTTAGCCCCTCTAAAGACCCAGGCTGTCCTGGGCTCCCATACACAGGGGTCTTTCTGTCTGGAATGATATTCTATGTTCTGTTTTACCTTTTTTTAGAAATTGCATTCTTGGAAATTTTCAAACTTAAAAATCAGAATTATATAATGAACATTCATATACCTTTCTTCTAGTTCTGCCAAACATTGCCATTTTGTATCATTATTTCTCTTCCATGTGTGTTTTCTGTCTTGTGTAAGAAGATTCGATTCTGATATAGAAATAAAAAAAAAAAAAGAGGATAGAGAGACCTCGGGATGGAAACAAGTGACCTGGGAGACATGTAGCCATAGGTAAGTGGGTAGCTGGACATGAACAGGGACGGGAGAGCCAGGAGACACTGGCCATGCTCCAGGAGTTAAATAGACCTGGAGCTCCACAGGACCTGTGGGGGGTGGGGCATAGCCTCAAAATACACGTGGTGTCCAGCAGCATAAGTGGGCAGGGTCACCTTGAGCATGGCTTTCCTCTTCTGTCCCCTTGGTGATGTCCTCTGGTGCCTTCCCTGGGAGACTTGGCAGTGACCATCCCCTGCGCTGTGCCAGTGCTGGCACTCTGACCCTGGCAGCATCTGTCCACACCCGGGAGGGGTCTCGTGGGTGCACATCCTGAGCACCCCCATCCTCACCCTGTTTCCCTCCAGGATGAAGAGTGGCTGTGGAGGAGTCTGAAAACGCCGTAATCTGCCATGATGCCCAGAGACTTCCCAGAAGTCGGGCAATTTTACCAGGATGCGTGTCTGTCTCAGTCCTCCTGACGGGTCCCCCTGGGCACACGGTGCACTCTCTTCATCTGGATTTTCTAATCTCTCGTATTCCAGGAAACGGTTCATGTATGACACCTTTTTCACGTTTGTTCTTTTCCCTTGTTTTATTTTTCTTTTTTAGGGACTTCTGTGACTCATATTCTGTATTTTTTTTTTGCCTGCCTTTGACGTTCTTTCATGTCTTTATTTCTTTTTGAGTTTTACAATTTTCCTTTTTGTCTTGTGTTTCACTATATCACTGTGGGGCTTGCTCCTGTGTTCTCTCTTGATTAATCTCCCTTTTCATAATAATTTATGTTTCTATCTTCTTCTCATTTGAGTCTATTCATGTCTTAGATTTTCTATTTCTCATTTATGTGGCTGTTTCCCCATCCTGAATCATCTTCTAAATTCTTCACTTAAAAATAGTATATTAATACTTTTGCTCAGTTTTTAAAAGTGTTTGAAAGTTTGTCTTTCTGTCATTTTTTTGGGGGGGGGAGCTCTATAGAGGAGTCATTCTGCTTCTTTATTTCTTATGCATGTAAGTTTTTATGATATTTGACCTCAAAGATTTTCTGTTGCTCAATTTTATGTGAATTTTTTTCTCTTGTGGTTTACAAGAAAGTGTGTTCCGGTGCTCTCTCCCACCTCACAGAGCCCTCTGGTGTGTGGTTGTGTGTGTGTGTGGTGTGTGTGTGTGTGGTTGTGTATGGTGTGGTTGTGTGTGTGTGGCTGTGTGTGTGTGGTTGTGTGTGTGGTTGTGTGTGTGGTTGTATATGGTGTGGTTGTGTGTGTGGTTGTGTGTGTGGGGTTGTGTATGGTGTGGTTGTGTGTGTGTGGTTGTGTATGGTGTGGTTGTGTGTGTGTGGTTGTGTGTGTGTGTGTGTGGTTGTGTATGTGTGTGGTTTTGTGTGTGTGGTTATGTGTGTGTGGTTGTGTGTGGTTGTGTGTGTGTGGCTGTGTGTGTGTGGTTGTATATGGTGTGGTTGTGTGTGGTTGTGTATGGTGTGGTTGTGTGTGTGTGGTTGTGTATGTGTGTGGTTGTGTGTGTGTGTGGTTGTGTGTGTGTGGTTGTGTGAGAGAGGAGTTTTGAAGATCAGTGGTGCCTTCTGAAGTTGCACAGCTCCTTCCTCTGCCCCTGGGGCATTCTTGCATCCGGTGGACATGCCCAGGTGGATTTGAGGACTCTCAGAGGTTCCCATGGGTCTGAGGTAGGTATGCCTTTCTCCAGGTGCCTAACTTTGAGATGCCACCTTTTTGTCCACTGAAGTGCCATCTACTCGTGGATCTTTGTTTCTACACTACTGGTTTGTTTATGCGCTAGCACCCATGGCTTTAGTTAGGGAGACGCTGTGACTTAGCATCTAGGAGAGCAAATCTCTCCTGTCTTTTCAAGAAGAGTTTAGCTAGACTTCTGTGCCACCTCCCCCCCCCCCTTTTACGTAAACTTTAGAATCAAATTGTCCAGCTCTGGGGAGGAACAGTTTGTGGCGCTCCTGAGGGCGCAAGTGGCTGATATTGGTGCTTTAAGGTGTCTTTGATACAATACATGCAACATTTGTTTTCTTTTTGGCCATTTTTATTTTCCATATTTCTGCTTTCCAGTTTTTTGTATATTGGTTGAAACTTGTCTTTTGTATATAGTTGGGACATGCCGGGTGCAACCTGCCATTCTTGTTATTTAGCTGAAACTTGCTTGCTCTCAGAGGCACGGATGGTGTGTTGGTGTCCAGTGCTGTAGCCATTCTCAGTGGCCCGAGCTCTGTCGGTTTCCCTGCCCCTGTCCTCCCTGCTGCCCTCGAGGGCTGCCCTTTCTTGGAATGTCTACTTTGTATCAGGTCCTTCTCTCTTCCCTCTCCAGGCCCTGCTCCTTGTAACTGCCCCCAGTTACCCCCTCTCTTCAGTGTTCACAGGGGCCTTCCTCCTCCTGGAGCTTGGTCATTGGCTCCTCTGTGCTGTGGTCATGATATACATGTACACATCTCACAAAATCCTTCCGAGAAGCAATATTTATTTTTAAAAACATGGTCAATATTTTGGTAGAATTCTGCTTTGTGTGAGCCTCCGTCTCTGCTCTCATCCCCTTTCAGTTTCTGCCTGAATTCCCAGAATCAATATCCTTTGTTTCCATTAGAGCAGAGACTGAGGAAGCGACTTTCCTTTTCATCTGAAAGTGCCCCGTCCTCCCTTGTTCTCTTAGGGAGTTCATGTGGTACAGAACTTCAGGTTGGCCCTTATTTTTATTCCGGAATATTGAATGTATCATTGCTGCCCATTGTGGCCTCCTTGTTTTTGAGAGTCTGCTGCAATCTGACACTGGCTCCTTTGAAAGGTGTTTCCCTTCTCTTTGGTTTTCTGTGATTTCTGTATGATTCACGGAAGTCTGTTTATTTATGGAACAGTGGACTTAGTTCATTTATTTTCAAAAGTTCTCGTGTATTCTCTCTTTGAATATTTTTCTCTTTGTTTTTCTGTCCAGATAATTTTTCTGATGTGTTAACAATCCATCGATGTTCTTTTTAACTGTGTCTAATATACTGTGAAGTTCATCTTCTCAGTTCACAATTTTCAAGACTATGTTTTAAAATTTTCTTTTGTACTATGTGATTGTAGAATGTGTTCTTTCCTAGATATTTTAGAGATTTTCTTTTATTTATTTCAATATGACAAGCATATTTTATCAAGGAAATATTTTTGTACATTTCTTTAATTTATGATTTCTCCTTATTCTAAATCATGGATCTTGTTCTTTATGTTCCAATTTGGGAAAATATTTTGAGGCCATTATTTGAGGCTGAAGATGCAGGTTTCAATTACTCCCCACCCCGAGGATTGGGCCAGGGTGGGGGTGCTGAAAACCGAGGCAGCTGTGATTCCAGGATTCAACAATCCTCTGGCCCACTTGGTGGCACACTTGGATGTATGCTCCAACTCAAGTGCAGGGGAACTTCTCGTTCTTCTTTTACTGTATCCATCAGGAGTGAGTCAAGAGAGAAAAACACTCTAATGGCTTCCCAGGACTCTGGGAACTCTTGGAAATGACCCAAGTGCCCTCTGGGGCATCCTGCAGCATCAGGAGGCAGAGGATTCCTTCCTTCCGACCCCTTCCTGTGGCCCTGTGTGAAAGAGTGGGGACGCAGCTCCTGGTTTACCATGAAGAAAAACTCAGAAAGGAGTGGAGAAGGAAGGTCGGCTGCCCAAGAACACCAAGCCACTGTCCAACGCTCCTGGGTTTCTGGGGATCTTTATCGGTCGTGATTGTTGTGAATTTGAGCAGGCTGGTCTGCCCACACCCAAATCCTCTCACTGCGCGAGTCCACGGATCTGTCACAGTCTCAGTGACACTTCCCGAGGCATGGCAGTCACCCTTGGGATGAAAGAGGTGTGGCTTTTGTCCTGTGTTTCTTCTTCCCACAGGTCCCACTCCACAGTGTGCCTCTCTGATGCAGGAATGCTGATGGGTATCACTTACCAACTTTTATAAACCGTTGAGAGGTGCATTCTCCAGAGGAGGAATGACTGGCTCTCCATTAGCAGAAGCTGCCATTGAAACATCCCCAGACCTTCCCCCAACAGCAGAAAAGCAACAGCACGTAGGGTTCATGCCATGAGTACGTCTGTGAAGGCAAGTCCCCACAGGGGGTTTAGCTCACGCTGGGAAACTGAAGAGATTGCTTTGGTGAGCTCCCAGTCTATACCAGTATTTTGGTTTTATTTATTTATTTTTAAATTGGAAAAGACTCATTTGATTTTATATTATCACATTTTCTTCTTTAACTATTGTGCCCCAAGCCTTGAAAATAAAGGCAAATAATGAGGACATTGACTGAAACATTAAACTAAGTTTAAGAGAGATCGTGCTTTGCCAGAAATCACACAATACAGAAAACTACTTTAAAATAAAAATAAGACCCTTACCCTTAAGAACATCTGAAGACTCAAATCATCATCACACAAACGTCCTTGAAGAATGGCACAGAGGTACACGCTGTTCTTCCCCCAGAGCAGTTCCAAATAACACCCTGTTGCTTGCAGGAGAGCCATGAGAAGAGTCATCTCACACTGAACCAGAGAGCTTCCTTCAAATAGTTCCCATAGCTGCCTTGCTAGCTGCCAAGAACTTCTGACCCTTATGGAATCAGGTTCATTACCAGGAAAAAAAGTCCTCATGCCCAGAATAATTCTGATTAAACAACAAAAAATTTTTTTTTCCAACTACACAAAAAAAGTCCATAAGGAATGAAGACTGTAGTACCTCTAAGTATATGTGCTTTAGGAATGGAATGAACTCTGGGGAACAGGTGTCCTTCAAAATTAAAAATACAAAATTGGGGGAAATTGTGGAAACAGTCATTATTACCCTTTTTTATTGGGGAGTGGGTGGGTACCAGGGTTTGAACCCTGGGCACTGTACCACTGAGCAACATCCCCAGCCCTTTTTATTTTTAATTTTGAGACAGGGCCTTGCTAAGTTGCTGAGCGGGGCCTTGAACTTGTGATCCTCCTTCCTCAGCCTCCTGGGCCTCGGGGATTACAGGCATGTGACCCCATGCCAGCCATATCATTATTGCTTCTAAGGGTTATTTGTTAACTGCCCCCTGTGTGTGTTCTGGTGCTTTACTATCTATACCATGTTAAGACATGAAGCTTAACAGTTGGTTGGGAAAAACACAGTGTTTTAGCTCCCTTCTCTTTGTTTAGATGCAGCAGCCCTCTGTATCCATGAGGGGTGGCCCTAGGGCTTTTCCTGGATGCCAGCATCTGCAGATGCTCAAGTCCTTAAATAAAATGGCACAGTATTTGCACGTAACCTTTGCACTTCTTCTCACATTCTTTGAATTATCTCTTTTATTACTTATAATGCTTAATGCAAATGCCATGTAAATAGTTCTATGTCATCCAGGGAATAACATAATAACATGAAGAATAAAATCTGCCATATTTATCACACACACCACTTTTTCTGAGCATTTCAATCTGTGGTTGGTGAGATCTGAAGCTGTGGAGCCCACAGCTGTGGTGGGCAGACTGTATCCAAAATCTGAAATCCAAAATGCTCTAAAATCTGAAATGATACAAAATCCAAAATTTCTGGAGCACTGATATGATTCTATAAGTGGAAAATTTCATGTGATGAATCATTGTCAAAACACAGGCTCATTAAAATAGTGTATAAAATGAGCTTCAGTCTATGTGCAGAAGATGTATATAAAATATCAATGAATTTTGTGTTTAGACTTGAGTCCCATCCCCAAGACTTCTCATTTTACACACACACACACACACCACACACACAAATACTCCAAAGCCAAAAAATCTCAAGTTAAAGCAATTTTGTCCCAAGCATTTTGGATATGGGATAAGTGACTTGTACTGAGAAAGTCTGAGTAGGTAAATCAGGGACAGATCATGAAAAGCCTTGTAAATTCGTGCTGTTTTCATCCTGTGTCCTGAGAGGTTAGGAAAAGAAAGAAGGGTTTTCAAGAAAAGGAAAAGACGTTTCCAAGCATCCAAAATACTCTTGTGCATGTGGAGAACGACTGGATGTGGGCTCAGCTGGGGCTTGAACACACGCTAAGACCATGCCTCCCCCAAATGACTTGAACAACTGAGTGACACAGGACTGTTTGCTGCTGGAGGCAGGTGAAGGAGCAGGAGCAGAGATTCCAGGAATGGAGTGGGGTCAGTTTTTAAAAATGTGAGTTTGAGTTGACTGCAGGGGGGCAAGCTGCGACCCCGGGAGGGAGGAGCACGTGTGTAGGTTCCAGCAAGAACCTGGCAGCGAAGACAGACTGGGAGGCAACGTGTCTGTGGATGCCCCTAAGGAGCAGCCCAGCCCCAGGAGTCGCTGTGGGCACCCAGGGCGTGTGGGAGAGGCTCCAGAGAGGACCCTGGTGGCGCTGCAGCCGGTGGGAGAAAGCAAGAGAGGGTGCTCAGAAAATCAGGAGAAGTGAGTCTGTTCCTCCTGCACCCCCAGACTATCAGGAGGCAGTGTAGACAGGCGGGCGGTTGAGTCAGAGTCACAGAGTGATTTAGCTGTCGTGAGTTATTATCCTCTGTGATTTGAATCCTCATTTGCTACATAGCAATGATAGAAGCCTCCTGTTTTATCAGCTTCTTCACTGATGCACTAAAAAGTCCTGACCAGCACAACTTTAGGGGAGGAAGAATTTATTTGGGGGCACACGGTTCCAGAGGTCTCAGTCCATGGACAGCAGGCTCCATTCCTAGGGGCTGGAGGTGAGGCAGGGCATCATGGTGGAAGAGTGTGGCACAGGGAAGCAGCTCACATGGTGATCAGGAAGCAGAGACTCCACTCGCCAGATACAAATATATACCAAAGCCACGCCCCCAATGCCCACCTCCTCCAGCCACGCCCCACCTCTACAGTTACCACTCAGTTAATCCCTGTCAGGGGATTGAATCACTGATTGGGTTAAGACTCCCGCGACCCAATCATTTTCCTCTGAACCATCTTGCACTGTCTCACACATGAGCTTTTGGGGACCCCTCACATCCACACTGTAACACCATCCTGGTTCTGAAAGGGGGGACGAGGATGGAAAATCACAGAGGAGCCTGAGCTCTAGGTTAAACTCCAGTTAGTGTCCAGGGAATCCCATGTTTGTCCTCTGGAATCCGATGTCATCAGGGCAGGGACAGCGGTTTGGGGGATGGGACTGTGGGGGAGGGGCTGGTTGGAGGCAGCCAGTCTAGGGTGCTCTGGGTGGTGGCCCTGAGGGGTGCCCTCCAGCACTTGAGCTCAGGCGGCTGCTAGTAGGAAAGGCCTGGGAGAGAGACATCACGCAGAAGTTTCTGTTTGCTCTTATGCCTCACTTTTCTGGAAGTTGTTATTTCCAGGGCAAGTTATATCAAGTTACCAGTTAGGAGACAGGTTTTTGATCCCCTTTCTCTCACACACTCTCTTTAAGGAGGTGAGGCGATCGCCACCTCCCTCA
Organism: Marmota marmota marmota; assembly: GCF_001458135.2. NCBI lineage: Eukaryota > Metazoa > Chordata > Mammalia > Rodentia > Sciuridae > Marmota > Marmota marmota. The sequence continues at coordinate 1,183,307 of NW_026000224.1, forward strand.
GGGCCGCAATGTTGCCATACTCTGAATAGGAGTGTGAGACCAAAGGCTGCTTCCTGGTGGCTTCTGAATGCGTCACTGTTCCCAGGGTTTGGGGGCATGTAGCACTGAGAGCCTGGGGGGGCAGGTCTCCACCTTTTGAAGTGGAATCTCCTCTTGTCCTTCACTAAATCCTTTGCAGCATTGGAGATGCCTTTGATTTTAATGGAGAATCTCTCTGCAGCCTCAGTATCTTTGGTGACATCTTGAAGACTGGTGTTTGCAGGGATCACAGGAGGACCCGGGGATGGGCACTTACCCCAAATCAGACCCGGGAAACAAACAGGTGTTTAATCCTAATCAGTGGCACCAGGGGTTCAAAGCACGGTATTGACATTAGGCGTCAGATGGGGAGTGCTGAGCAGGGGCACCTGCTGAGACGTGGCATCTGGGCATCTGGATCGTGGGTTGGAAGCCGGGAAACCTGCCAGGGAGCATGCATCCTTGGCCTCTGACTCTTGCCTTCAAGGCTGGCTTGATGCTAGAGAGAGGAGTGTCCAACACCTTAGGCAGCACCCAGTTAGTGCCCGCTCACCCAGCCCCCCGCTCCTGTGGTCAATATGGACAGCAGTGCCAGGAAGGCAGACAGGGCCTTCGAGGTCACCACATCATCTGGAAGAAGGACAAACCAAGTAAGCAAACAAGCAAGTACACACGGCGGGGTCTCCTTCCAAACAGATGCACATGCCACAGGAGTTACGATGGCCAGAATGGCTGCCCAGAGGCTCACGTTCACCCAGGGAAGTGAAGGGTAGGATCCTGAGAGGAGCCAGAGAAGAGGTCTGAGCAGGGAATAACCCTGTGTGAATATCTGAGCAGGGAAGAGCTCTCCTCTGTCCAAGGAACTGAAAGATAAACGGTGCACCTGCCGGGATATAAGAACAGAGGGCAGGAGCCTCGCCATCCATCCAGGTCCTCTGAGACCTTCATCAGGACCCTTCAGACACTGAGAGCCTCCACTAAGGACCAGTAGGAGTTCTTACAGTTCTCCGATTTTGTGACTGTTTCCTTTTATTATTCTGCTCTCTAGCCTGTCCTTGAGTTTCAGTGCCGGAGCTGGGGAGGAGCTGGAGGCTGGTGGCCAGTGTTCAGGAAGCTTTCCTGTGGGCTTCGTTTCTCCACTGACACACTAAACGCGCTCCCCCCAGCCCTCATAGCACGGTTTTAGAGATGCAGAGCCGTTAGGAGGAGAAGCCAGGAAGCCAGGGCCTATGTAAGAGAAAAAGCCAAGGCTTGGCTTGGCTTTCCTTGGTGCCCCCCACCGCTGGTTCCTCCTGTCTTCCTCCTCATTCCCTCACACCTGGTCATGCTCCTGTCCTCTGTCATCAAGGGGCAGCCTTCCGAGAGTGGTGGTGTTGAGGGAGATGGAGAGGCAGTGGGCAGCCAGGGCAGGATGGCGAGTGTGGAGGTCAGGGGCAGGGCCAGAGCACAGGAGCCTGGGGAGGGTCTTCTGCTGAGGTCAGCTTCCTGCTTGTGATCCCGAGCAGGGAACCCCTCAGCAGACACTCCTGTACTCATGCTCCTAGGGGGCTCCAACAGTACAACTAAAACAGATGCGTGGACGAGGGGTACCAGTCAGGAACAGTGAGGAGCGCGTGGACAGAGGAGGAAAGGAGAGGAGGAAAGTCCAGACCATAAGAAGAACAGGACAAAATTTCCCCACCGGATTCCCAGCTCTGGAGCCCCTCTCTTCTGAGAAGCCGATCTCGGTTGCTTTTGCAATAAACCTGCTGCTTGCTTGCTGTGTCTGTGTCCTTTCTTCAATTTTTGCTGAACAGAGACGGTGAACCCAGCACCACCAGGTGGTAGCAGTGTGACCTGGGCGTGGCTGTGGTGCTCATGCACCTGTGCTTTTGTGAGTGTGAAGGGGGTCTGGGTCTGGTGTGTGTATTGAGTCACGTGAACTGTGGAGGATGGGGAAGAGCAGGAGGTCATGCTCAGCAGCCACCCTGTCACAATGAAGCTTAAAGCTCTCTTTGTGAATAAATTTATTTATCGTACGTGAATGGAAAAATCAATGGATTTTAGGCTTTATAGACATGCCTTCACAAGATGAAGTTTAAGTCATCTTAGTTCTTCACAGATGAAGAAGAGAGATCTTACCGCACAGGGGAACTTGTTCCCCTAATACAGCAGATCGTCAAAATTTGAGTTTACGACCAGAGTCCCTTCAGCTCACAGCTGTTGACACTTTTTGACACTTTCTTACCCTGTCCTTCAGCCCCAGGGAGTCCAGTCTGGAAAACACAACTTAAACATGCAGGCAGATGCCCAAATCTGCACTCGGACCTTCTCATCTATAAGAGGAACCATGTCACAGGTTCAACGCGACCTGCTCGCTCTGTAATCGTAACCACGTGGGATTGTTGGAAAGCCGGGACGAGTTGTAGGAACACAGAAAGATTTTCTACAGGGGTGGTAAGGGAAATCTTCTGAGGGGAGCTAGAAAGCCCAGACACAAACCAAAACAAAGAAGGAGAGATGAGGACGAGACCAGAGAGCCTCTGAGGAAACCTACCCCAGCCCAGAGGGATTCAGGGTGACCTAGTGGTCACGCAACATTCGCCAAAACTGTGGGCTTGCTAGAAAGAGCTCCCTGGAGGACGGGGCGGGGCCAGCCGAAACTGGACAGTTAATTGAGGGCCCCTCACAGGTCACATGGGCAGAAAGATGCCCTGAGCAATTACTTCCCAAGCCCCTGGGGCGAGGCCCATGGCTCCTTCGCCCTTCTTTATCTGGAGAATTATTACAAACGTTGACCTCATCATTATTACCGTTATTTGATGCTTGCTGGATATAAGGTTGTGTAAAAGTGCATCTGTGACTAGATTTATAAATTTTTGGTTCTTGTTTTTAAGTTTCATGGGGTAGACAGGGTACATTCAGATGCGGCCACCCAAGCATAGTTTGTGATCATTGTTAATCAAGACAGGCTCTGTCGTTATGAGCTGACTAGACACGAGCAAAGGGAGGACTTACTATCAAAAATAAAAAGAATTTGCAATATGGAAACTAATAACTTGTGACTGGTTCTGAGCATTCTTGGAGAACAGTTTATTAAAATGAACATGGAAAGTCAGAGAAAGAGGTTTAAAAAGTCTCAGTTTAATCTATTTTTTTCCCTTGACATAGTTGATAGAACCCTGGGTCAGAGAAGTCAAGTATATCTGAATTTTTAGCATTTTTGACCCACAGAGCTGCATGAGGTCACACATGCATACACATGGGCCTATGGATCAGTCCCTGCCCAGGATCTTTCCCCTGAATGTTCCTTAGAATTTTGTCCTGAACCCCATCTTATTTCTTATTTTCATTACTTAATTAAAAACACAATGCAGAGCATTCAGCAAACAATTTTAGAACTGACTTTCACATACTATGCGATTTGCTCAGCACTGACCATTTGAAAGCAAATAAGGTCTCATTCTAGAAATTGAATGACTTGTAGTTTATTACACTAATTAAAATTGTAGAGTGCATACATGCAGAGGCATCAAATATTCCCAATAGTCCATGTTGAATACATCACTAGTAATAATCAAGTAAATGCAAATTAAAGCAAAATTTTTTATCTATCTTTGTATCTTTTATTTTAATAAGTAGCAGAATGTAGCATCTTATTAAAAGTAGCTCCATGAATGCTGGAATGGAGGTATATAATTATTTTCATTTAGACAAGGACTTAAAGTGATTTGCTCAAAACTTCATTGTGATCAATGCAAATTGATGCCCTATTCCAAGAACTCAGCGCATGGCAGTGAACCTTGCAATACTGCTCCACCATCTTGGAGTGTTTCTTTCTGTGCTGCAGAAGCGAGACAGGGTGGGGATTCCTGCTGCAGCTCACGTATCTTCATATTCCTGGATCTTGCTCAAATAATCCTTGGAGGCGTATATGGGGATAAAGGTTGAAAGTATGATAGTTCATTATTTAGTTTTTATTTGCGGATCATGAAATTAATACCTAGACACACTTGATGTAACACTGAAGCCCTTGCTGAGTGTTGGATTAATATTGTATTTTATTCTAAAACTACCTAGTTTGAGTTTTTCAGTGCTTTCAATGTGCTTGGAGAACGAATGAAATGAAGTAAAACAGACAAATCTATCCCCATTGTTTTTAAGAATGAAACAAAATATCAGTAAATAAATGAGAGCTTTCTGGATACAACCTTTGTCTCACAAACCACTTGTTTTGATTTGTAAGCAACTAGTTACCTGAACCCCCTCACAACACCATCTATATTGCTCTATGTGTCCCATGGCACCTGTCCATAAGAAGGAACTTGGCTTGCAGAAGATTAACCTGGAGCATGTTTTTGAAAGTTGAAGAAAATGGAGTTCAATAAAAATGAATTCCACTGGAGTTTTCATTGGAACATTAATATCTTCTTTTCCCGCAGACGAGATGCCTTTGACTTTCTGTGCTGCCTGCCTCCCCACCCCTCCCGGTCTCTCCCTACGAGTTGAATACCAATCCCTCACCTGCAGGCTTGGCGTGGCCAGCCACGGGTGTTCTGGGACCTGGTATGAAAACGGAATCACTTCCTCACTTATTATTCTTCGGAGAACAATCTTTATTTCTCTGCCTCTGAATGTCAGAAATCTTTTCCGATGTCTGATTAAAGGAAAATTATCCCAGTTGCTAGCAGGAAAGTTTAACTCTGAGCAATCTCCAAGTGCTTCTCTGCTTTCTTGTCACCTGGGGGAGGTGAGGGGCAGTTGGGCACTTCCCTTGGGAAGGAGAGAAGGCTGTCCTTGCCAGTGGACCTCCTTCTACGGGCGAGAGAAACTGGCCAGCATGACCACGTGCTAACGTCCAGGCTTCTCTGACCCTCACAGTGCACAGGGTACTTTGAAATGTAGTTTTTAACCTTTCTGACAATATTACTATTAAACTTTTAAGAAACTGAGGTTAAGGATTTTTCCTAACTTTTGAAATTCTCAGATTAAAAATTCAAGAGCTGAGATTTGAGCCTCAGCACTTCCCATCCTAACACCTGTTTCTCCCATCAGCCTGATTCTCTGCATGGAGCATCTTCTACCGCTCTGAGTACTTGGGCTTGATCCATCCACCTGGCTGGTTGCTGTGAGGTCCACTTTGTGCAGCACTTGACTGGGCTTAGGGGTGCCCAGTTAGCTGGTAACACATTATTTCTGGGTGTGCTAGCAGGGTGGTTCTGGAAGAGACTGGCCAGGGAATCTGTGGGCTGAGCACAGATCAGCCTTCCACAGTGTGAAATCAACTGAGGCCCAGACAGCACAAGGAGGTGGGGGAGGGGCAGACTGTGTCTCTGAACTGGTCATTGAGCTCCTCCTGCCCCTGGACTTCAGAGCTCCTGGGTCTCCTGACTTTAGACCTGGCCTGAATACCACCACCAGTCTTCTGTTTTCCCAGCCTGTGGGTAGAAGAGCTGCCTATGCTGGTCCTACGGGCTGTGTTTCCTGGGCCGCACGGCCTAACACAGTTGTCGTGGGAGAGTGTGTCCACTTGGAGCCACTCAGCTCGAGCAAAGCTTCCCCCTCTTATTTTCACTGCAACAACTTTGGATTCTATGTTGTGATCTACTCTGGTGTTCCCTTCGTTAGAGAGCACACAGGTGGAGGAATAGCTACGAAGACACCGTGGGAGTAATGCTCTGTCTGCACACTGCCCCTGGACACGCGCACGCACATGCCATCTAGGGTTGTCGAGGTCTGCATCTTCCTGTGCCCCAGGGCCCACGTGGCTGAAGGCTCAGTGGTCAGCCTGTGGTGGCACTGGGAGGTGGTGCAGCAGTAGGAGGTAGGGACTAGAGGAAGGGAGCGAGCTTAGTGGTGGTGAGCCCTCCAGGGGCTGTGGGGCCTCAGGCCGTCCTCCCGCTCCGGCTTCACCTGTGCTCCGCCACCCCCCTCCTGACATCGTGCTTTCCTTTACCACAGGCCTGGAAGCAAGGAGCCAGCCGACACGGGCAGGAACCTCTGAAGCCACAGTCTGCCTACAGCTTTCCTCCTCCCAAGTGTTTACCCAGGTACTTCATCTCCACCAAGGGGGCCCGACTACCGTGGTCCTTCCCCTGTGTTGGTGATCAGAATGGATTTCTGCAATCACACGTGAAGTGAAGCCAGTGCTGCTGAATTGCATGTTTTCATGTTCATTGTTCTTTGACTATGTCCAAGTGTCACTGTGATTATTAATTCTTAGTATATTACTAAGATTTTACTAAATTATCCTTTTAAGAATTTGATTCAATGTTGTTCAATGTGATACCTGAGGAGGAGAATTTTCATGGCCTTTTCTCAGGGTCACAGAAATTTCTAAAATTTACCCACACAGGGACCTCACCCTGAGATCCTGTGGAGAGCCACACTCAGACCTGTGTGGAGGGGTGACAACCAGGAGGTTTGGCATTCATCTTTGACCAAGGTAGAAGCTCGGAGAACACAATGCAGCAATAAAGACTTACTGCGTATTAGACGACAAAGGTAATGTTTTAAGAAATATAATTAGGTTGGCTCCACAGTTCAGCTACTGTGAATCGTGGTACTATAAACATTGATGTGTCTGTGTCCTGTAGTATGCTGTCTTTAAGAGAGGGATAGCTGGGTCAAATGGTGGTTCCATTCCCAGTTTTCCAAGGATTCTCCATACTACCTTCCATATTGGCTGCACCAATTTGCAGTCCCACCAGCAATGTGTGAGTGTATCTTTTCCCCCACATCCTCGCCAACACTTATTGTTGTTTGTCTTCATAATAGCTGCCATTCTGACTGGAGTGAGATGGAATCTTAGAGTAGTTTTGATTTGCATTTCTCTAATTGCTAGAGATGATGAACATTTTTTCATAAATTTGTTGATTGATTGTAAATCCTCTTCTGAGAAGTGCCCTTCAATAGATGAATGGATAAAAAAATGTGGCATATATACACAATGGAATATTACTCAGCAATAAAAGAGAATAAAATCATGGCATTTGCAGGTAAATGGATGGAGTTAGAGAACATAATGCTATGTGAATTAGCCAATCCCAAAAAACCAAATGGTGAATGTTTTCTCTCATAAAAGGAGGCTGATTCACAGTGGGATAGGGAGGAGGAGCATGGGAGGAATAGGCAGAGGGGTGGGAGGGGAAGGGGCGGGTATGGGGTTAGAAATGATGTGGAATGTGATGGACATCATTATCCAAAGTACAGGTATGAAGACACAAATTGGTGTGAATATACTTTGTATACAACCAGAGATGTGAAAAATTGTGCTCTATATGTGCAATAAGAACTGTAATGCATTCTGCTGTCATATATAAATAAAAAAATTAATTAAAGAAAGGAATATAATTAGTCTAATGTATGCAGAAGAAGGCAATGTGCTCCAGCCTAGCAGCCTAATCAGTGAAAAAAAAAGGAACACATATACACATAAGAATTTAACACACATCCACAGAAAGACACACACTGTACATAAACACAGACAAACATCTAACACAGAAACACACATGGACATCTTTCAGCTCATCCCATGTTTGTTTTTTTGATTGAAAAATTCTCCATGTATTAATTATTTACATCAGATTCGTGTCTGTGAGCCTCATCTCGTCCCTCTCCCCACAGTGCAGGTCTCAAGAATCAGCCAACTCTGCTCTCCTCTGTCAGGTTGATGTCAATAATCTGCTGCATATTGATGCTGATAGCCGGACTGAGATATTCTTCATCAGTTGGAATTTTAATCACACCCAAAAGTTCTAGAGGAGAAAACAAAGCTCTTGGGTAACGTTCACACTGACGAGGGACTTATTCTCCTGAGCTCCCCACTTTTTTATCAGTCAGGGCAGCACTGGAGGTCAGGGGCCCCTGGCTGGCAGAACACGCCCGCAGCACAGAATGTGCTCCCAGCCCCTCTTTGCTCTCTGCATGAACTGAGCAGCTTTCCTTGAAAATTTTAAGCAAAGGAGAAAGAGCGAGAGAACAAGGAAAAAGAGAAGTCTAGACTCGAGTTATTGACATCTCCACAGTGGCGGTTATTAAACTGACTGGGTGTGGGACGTGACGAGGAGTTCAGATTGAACAGCATGGGGAGAATCAGCCCATGTGAGACCCGACTGCTATTTCTCTTGGCTGAGAGAATGCTCAGCAAAGAATCTCTGGACCTGAACCTAGCAGTCTCTCTCACCCCAGAGGCCCATTTATTAGCGCCAGGAAAGGAGCTCTGAAGGGCAGAGGGCAACCCTCCTCCTTCCCCACTGAGTCTGTGACTGGGTGTCACCTGGGGTAACTGTCTACGCAGCATGTGGACGCCCAGGGCAAACTCAACACCACCACTTCTGTGGTGCACTTTCATTGCCATTGTTGACAACTGGTCTCCTGTGCTCCCACGTCCAAATCAAAACAGTGAAACTGTGGAGCAATCACACCGTAGAACAGTGTTGTTTGATTGGTAAAAATATTAAAATGTTTGTCAATTTTTTTCATTTTCTATTGCTGCCATGAAATGACCACACATTTTGTGTCTCAAGACGGTACAAGTTCTGTAGGTCAGAAGCTGGTGGGCTCGGCTGGTGCCTCTGCCTCTGAGTCTCTGCAGGTGCAGCCGGGTGTGCCCAGGCTAGCATTTCCTCCTGGAGGGTGGGAAATAGAAGTGGTTTCCAGACTCCTCAGGGCATCGGCAGAGTCAGCTCCATGTGGCTGTAGGGCTGCGGGCTCAGTTTCCTCTCTGACGGTCGGCCAGGGTGTCCCAAGTCACCAGGGACCTGACTTGTTGTTGCTCCTATATTTCAGAATGAGGACCACGGTACTCAAAGTCTCTTCCAGGCCCTAGTGCCTCTTTTGCACATTCTCTGCCTTCTTTGCTGCATTTAAGGGCCCACGTGTGATCCAGGATAAGCTTCCTGTCTTCAAGTAGCTAACAAACAGCTTTAATTCCATCTGCAAAGTTGCCTTTGCCATGTAGTGTGACCCTCACAGGCATGAGTGTACAGGGCCCAAACCCCGCCGACCACAGTCTCTAACAGGAAGAATCGTTTCTGCGGAACTAAATAGAACAAGAACAAACACTCATAGTGGACTGAGAAGAATAACAGAATCTAATAAAAATCTTCTCATAGAGCTGACAAATCCAAGGCCCTGCTCTTGCGACTGGTTCCAGCTGGGCCTGCAGACACCCTGGCCACAGTGCTCCACCTCCCTCCCACCTCTCGGCTTCCTGGGCACTGGCTGGAGACAGGCGCCCTGCACTGGGCCCCGGGCCTCCTCCACACCGAGCAACCCCAGCCAGACAGACGTCCCCCTGCAATGCCTCTCCTCCAGGGGCCAGAGCTCGGGCTCCTGGGAGCTTTACCGTGAACACGCTCTTTCTCACTGTGTCTTGCCGGGGAAATTAGGGTGCTGCACAGCCGGGCCCGGGAGGAGGCAATTCTCGGAGCACAGAGGGGTGGGTGCCTCAGTCCCAGCAAAGCCCATGGCTGAGACAGAGTGTGAGTTTTCCCCAAGGAAAGACAGGTGAGCAGCCAGAAGGAGACAGACGCTGCCAGGCAAAGCTGAGCACTTTCAGGGCCAGTCTTGCCATCCCCCCGATCGCCATCACTGGGGAGTGCTTTGGGGAGCTTTGCAGATCATCTAGCAACTTGATTCACAGGAGGAGCTTACACAGGTTCTTTGTCTCCATGGCCCCATCCCAAATCGTCTTTCAGTCCTAAGGCTGTTTTACCCTGAGGTAAACCAAGGCGTCCTCTGCAGATCACAGCCTCCTTCTGCAGCTGAGGAGGCTCAGCCTGCGTGGCCCTTGCTGTGGAGGGTTCCTCCCCGGCTCTCTCTCCTGCTCCAGCCCTCTGTTCTAGGCCTGGCCAGGGTACTCTCAGGGCCTCTGATTTCTTTCTCTGAGGCCACATGTGTTCTATGGTGTCTAGGAAATTAAATTTAGCCAGCCACAGATTTCTCTCAGTGCTACACACCTCTTTGCTTTATGAAGTTCTTACAAAATACAGTGCAAACCACTGGATGATTAAGGCTGAGCCAACAATGGACAGAGGATTAAAAATAAATCATCCTGCCCTTTTGTCGGTGGCACTAGTGAAGCCGTGAGAACAGGGAGCTCAAAGGACTGGAGTCCTGACTGCTGATCCTTCTGATGGGATTTTGGCTTCGACAGCATATTGGTGCTGCGGCTGGGTCTCTAGAGAACACTGTCAAATTAACAGGAGCCTCTACAAGGTATCAGCCAGCAGGTGAGTCTTTGTTCCAGAGCATGACAGGCTGAAGAGCCACTCCGACTTTTCTCTCACCCCACAGGTGGGTGTTGACATTCTGTTGTGAGGCAGGATGACAAGGCCTGTTCCAGTGGGCATGGTTTGCAGGGCAGGGAAGACCACATAGTAAATCATGGAGAACCTGTTGTGAGCACCAGGCCTTCAGAGGCAGAGACGTGGGGAACTCTTGGACTGCTGCAGTGTTACCGCCTGATGGCCAAGGCCAGGCCATTACAACGGGCACCCGTGTGCCTGTGCACGCGTGTCTACACAGATGTCTGCATGGGTGTGTGTACAGTAGTCATGCTGTTTTCTTATCCTGAACTTTTCTTCTGCCTTCACCCACCTGACTCTACTCTTCCAAGTATGCACACCCCAGCACTCAGCAGGCAGGAGGCCTCCCGCCATGCGAAGCCTCTGCGTCTCCTGGGCCGAGCTGTTTCCTCCCCTGTGCTCACTGCATTTCCAGGTCTGCGCAAGTGCTGCTGATTTTTATTGTTGATTGAAATATGCATCATCTGTTTTGTAGCTGGATCTTTAGCACAAAGAAAGCCCTCAAAATATGTGCTGAGTGAGAAGAGTGGGTACCAAATAAAGAGGTGCATATTCACACAATTCCATGTTCTTGAGAAATGCACTTGGTGACTGCATAAAAACGGTAGTTGTCTTCGTAAACACATCTCATGTTAAACATTGTGCAATGCTAACTTCCACCATTTGGCAAATGAATTCAGATGCCCTTGTATTTTGATGGGGTTTCATCCTATTAAACCTATTCTACATTGAAATTATTGCATGGCCGAGCAGCACAGCACACTCTAGAGTGTGGGTTGTTTCCTCTCATGCCTGGGGACGAACTGCAAGCTGCAGCTTGCTGCCACTGCCCAGCATAAAAGGAACTATCCCACTGCATATTGCTGGACTGGGAAGAGGTCTACATTCAGAATCTGAAAAGCATATTATTCTTGCATCATTGTAAGGTCACAAAGTTGTAAGTGGAGCCATCCCGAGTGGTGGGCCACCTGCAGCCTTCCTTGGGGACTTGTCTGGGTACACAAGGTAGGTGCTCTTCAGAAGCATAACTTGCAGGAAGCAGCCTTCCACTTTCTCAAGACGGACAGGGTGGGACCGAAAGGCGGCCTGCTACCCCAGGGCAAGGAGCCTGCTTTGCTGCTTCCTTTCCTGGGTGGGCCACCCCGTCCCCTCCTGTCCTAGCAGGGCAGGCACTCCACTCACCAGCAGTGTGTAGACCAAGGAAACCTGATGAATTGGTAATGGAGTGGACACACTTGTCCAGCTGTCCCCCGTACGGGTCCAGGGAAAACATAATCCATCACTACCTGCAGAACTTGGAAGGCCTTCTAGGGTCCCCGGGCTGGTGTTACTAGACTTGGTGACTTGGTGACTGTCTACAATGCTTCCTGTTTCCCTGGGACCCAGGATGAAAGGCTCCAGAGGTGATGCACACATAGACAGCAAAGACAACCAGGAGTGGGACCTCATTGGGAAACGATAGCAGCAGCCACGTGACTATCCACGTGCTCCAGGAACTGACATATGTTTAAGTTCACAGGAAGGTAGGCGTGGCTCTCCTTGTGCAGGGATCTGGGAGAATGGGCAGAGATGGCATATCATGCAGGGTCATGGAGCCTGTATGCAGCTAAGTTGGTACCTAAGGCAAGGCACCGAGTGCTCTTCTTAACAGGGTTGCTGCGTACAGTCAGGAGCAGGGTTTGTCCTGGCTGTCCCCTTCACCCTAGAGCCCCTGGGTCAACAGAGGGGCTGCTGGTTATTTCCAGGCATACAGCTTTTAGGGTAGGGCAGGAATGGCCATGCTGAATCATAATTATGGCTTCAGGTGGTCTCCATGTCCTTTTCAGGTGGTCATCATTTCTCTTCCCAGCCCTGCATCTGCAGGGAGGTTGGGCCCCAGAGTAGGATGGGGAGGGGATGGAGAAGGCGGGCAGGGGGCTCTTGAGAGAAGGGAGGAAAGCAAGTTCGTCTGATGGCGTTGGAGAACTAAGAAACATTTGTGTGGGCCTGAATGGGATCCTAAGGGACCCAAGTAAGATGCCCCCTACCCTGGAGATCCTGCTCCCTGAGTATCTGGAGAATCTGAATAACTCTGCAAGGTCACAGGGACACTAGGTGTCAGAACCGGGGCAGGCTTAGACGATTCCAGTTTTGTTCTGCTCTCTGGGTTGACTCATCTTGAAAGCTGTTAACTGAGGGAGAAGAGTGATTTCCCCGGGGAGGTCTCTGAAGCCTGGCTGGGACTCCAGGGGCTCCGATTCAGCAAGACGACCCTGACCCCTCTCAATACACTCAGGTTCACACATCCCCTGTGGAGCTCTTCCCCAGGGTTCCAGAATATGCAAAAATGTCCTTGACAAATGGGAAGGGACTGTGGACTTGCTGTGGAGTGACTCTTCAGTAAACATCTACTACAAGTTTGAATAAAGTGATGAGTGAAATAGTTAATAAATGAAGAGAGGAAAATGGACTATCAATATCCCAACGAGGAAACCAACGGGAAAGAATGCAGACCATTCACAGAACAGAAAAGCCCAGTGTTTCAAGAGAAAACTGTCTAGTACTGAAAGAAAGAAATGTGTTCTTTCTTTGTACAAAAGACTCCAGATGCATTCAGCATAATGAGCAATTGAACGTACTTTTGGAAATACCCGGTGGGTTACTGTGGTGATCCAATTAACACCCCTCTGCCTACCCGCACTTCCCAGGTGACTCACAGGCGGCCCTTTTAACGTGCTCCGGAGGGGCAAACTCATGTGCAGGCACGGGGCTACAGGAAGCATCAAAGCTCAGCACCGGCCGGCAGAGACGGACCCCAGCAGCCAGCCTCGCTAACGGCCCCTCCACCTTCCCCATCAGGCAACATTCTCCTTGGCAGGCCTCTCTGTCGAGAGACCTTTCAGCATTCTCATGGACACATCCACTTAACTTGGTTTCCTTTCCCTTTTGAAATCATGGATGGCCCTCTTCATTTTCTTGCTAAAAGAACATTCGTGAGGTTCCAGGATTTCTGATGGTGACTCTTGATCCAGTGCTTCAAGGGGCCTTCTTCTTCTCCCCTCTCACAAACCCCTGCCCTTGCTTCACACAGTTTCCACAAGTAGGTTTGCTTCCTTCTTATGTGTTCTGCAATAACCTCAAACTTCCGTCCAGATTGCTGACTTACCCAAGGTCCCTCCTGCTCAGGTAACAAAGGCGCCTCCTGCCAGGGCTCTGTCCTGCCTGGCACCAGACCCTCCCTGAGCCCCTCAGGGCTGCCTGGGATCAGCCCCTCTCTAAGCCCCCAGGGCTCCAACATACACTGAGATCCTCTTGTACATTACTGCAGCGCCTCTCAGGAATCTTCAAGACACACAGGTATGACCCTGTGATTTCCTATTTTAGATATTACTTTCTAAGTACCTTTACTTAAAGCAATATTTCACCAAAGTTATGAGTCATTCTAAGAAATTCAAGATTCACATTTTGTTGTTGTTGATAAAGTAGCAAAATTAAAGAACACCATTATGTTTCCATTATATTTCTTCATTTTAGGGTAGAAGTTTGTCATCTGAGTGTGAAACACTGATTATTTTATTCTGACCAGAAGCTGAGTATATCCAATGAGCTATAGATATAAATATCAATTCTCTTAGAGAATGTGTGCATGTATATACATTATTTTATTTTTATTTTTTTGGTTTTGGTCCAAGGGGTTGAACTGAGGGCTTTGTGCATGTTAAACACATGGTCTGTAGGTGCTCCTGGTCATGGGAGGGAAGATGGTGGCCTTGGTCAGGGAGCCAGGTAAAACAGCAAATTCGAGATGATACAAGGCAGAAAGGGTAGAACAAAGGGCTGCAAATTAAATTTGAGAAAGTTTAAAAATTGCTGTCATATGAAGGCTATCTTGCAATGTCTTTTTTTCTTCCTGGTTTATTTCACTAGGTCTATCCATGCTTGGCACCTACAGGTGAAATTAAAGCAAACAAACAAACAAAAAAGAGTTCAAACATACACAGTTAGGGTGAGTGAATATACAGCAGCGAGGTTACCCCTGGTGGGAGCAGAGAGAGGAATGGTGAGAGGCTGGCCAAGGGATACCGTAGCAGGTGGGCTGTCACCCGTGCTTGCTTGTGGGGTGGGAGTGCTGCCTGTTTAAATGATTGTTGAAGCTGTTAACTGAACCTTGAAGCTGTTCCTGTTTGTTTTGGATAAGGGCTTCCAGAGAGCCCACAGGAGCCATCCCAGATCACAGAGTCCCTCAGAGTCCTTCTTTAGTGTGACCTGCAGCAACCTTGGTATTAATAATACCACATCCCCACCCAGAAAGCCCATCTGCCTGCCATGGTTTGCACATGTGAGGTATGGAGAAGACCCATCTCCACCTGAGCCTGCTCACAAAGGTGCACCTCTGTGTGTGGTGTGGTCTTTCTAATATGGATAAGTCTAATTTTCCCAATAGAGTCCCTTGCTTTCCTTGTCCAGGGAGACATTGTTTGGGGAGGACCCCAGCACACACCTCAGTTGCTGCAAGTGAAAGCCCTTTGTCCACTCTCACCTGCCTGTGCTGCTGACTCGGGTGGCTGGTGTGTGGCGAGAACGAGCCTGGAGATCTAGAGGCGTCCGGCATGAGGACCGGAGGCCATGAAGTTATATCGTGCCAGGGACTTTTGTTAAGGTAGACTTGAGCTGCTTTTGTGGCAGAGAAAAGTAATTTTGTGGGATGACAGGTGCCTTAATCGGCTCCCTACAGTAACCATTTTTACCATGAATGTGTGTCCCGTACCATCCCGATGCACAATCAAATGTATTCAGAATAAAGAAACCAAAATAGCTGTGAGAGTCAAAGGCCAGAGAATTAACATTGAGGGCCCATCTAACAGGTGTCTGGAAGTGTACTAGGAGTTCCCCTGTGTATTATTTTATTATAAAAACAAGGGTTCATTCAAGCTGAGACATCTTATTCCACAAGCACATTCAATACCTGTGGCTCATTGTGTGACACAGGGCGTGAACATCAGGCCAGTCAAGAATCCCGACCTTCACCTTCAAGGTGCCTGTGTCCCGGTCAGACCAGCCAAAGCATTCATTTCTAGTGTAGCATTTTAAGTTTGACAAAGAAGTGCACTGAATGCTAGGGGTTTCCAGGTGTGGCATCTAATTCAGGAGGGTTAGAGCAAGCTTCAGAGAGGAGGCGTTCAGCTCTCCTGGATCTGAAGCCCCGAGCCCTTCAGGAGAAGTGAAAGCCAGCCATGGGAAGACGGTGGTGCAGGAAAGAGGGGCAGGGCATTCTGGCAAGTGAGGCATGCCTGTGTGGCATCAAATCCTACAGACATTTGAAACTGGGCTTGGGAGAAGGCTGTGCATAGGGAATTGATGGGGCTCAACTCTGGAAAATGCCCGTGCTGGGGCAGGAACCTATACCTTGCTGTAGACCAAATTCCACATGCACAGGTGTGAGCTGAGTGGTCTGCAGGTGTGCACATGCAAACTGTCTTCATGCTTTACCCAGAAGCACACATCCAAGGAGTGGCAAGGGACGACCCAGCTCAGGCAAGCAGAAGCCTCACCAAAACCTGGTCAGACAGCAGGCGGGGGTCAGAAGCGAGTGCAGGACTCAAAGCCGTGACAGAGTGGGGGGACCTTGACGTGGAGTGCAGCAGGTCTTGGGCTGATCCTCATGCTACCCCTTCCTCTTTGGGGGCTACACCTTGTCCATTCCAGAGAAGTCTCCCTGGGGTCTGTGAAATGAGATGCGCATGTATGTCGCTTATTACAAACATTCCCAGACTAGAACTGGAAAAATATAATTACCACCATTATTTTGAGATATGCAATCACAGATTTCAAGAGAGGGAAGGATTTTGCTCTCCATAAGTTTCTGGTTGGCTAGGCTGATTTTTATATGGAATCCACTATTGCCTACACACAGGAGGGATATTATGGACTAAGCAATGCACTCTGGTCAAACTGGAAAGGTGCTCAATAGGATCGAAGACAGGCTTTTTCCTTTTGATATCACTGTTTAGCTCCTGTTTTTCTTGAAGACAATGTCAGAAAGTTGAGCAGTACTTAAAAATGTATCATGCAGAAAACTGGAAAGAAACGCCCCTCAGGGTGTGTCCTGCAGAATAACCGTGTGTCTGTGTGTCAGATGAACACACTGACGTCAGACCACTTCTCATTGTCACCAGGGCTCATTTCAGGCTCCGAGCCCAGTGAGAAGGTCAACAAAGGCTGCTTTTGAGACCAGTTTTCTATCAGAGTCCTCCAAGAAACAAAGGCTTGTCGTAAATTTTAGAGGAGAGAATTCTGGTTCAATCAGTCGTCATGATTATTTCTTCCCCACACTCTCATCTCTGCAGTTCACTGGCTTTGACAGCACCGTTGTCCCTGCCATGTTCCATGTCCCCCAGTGCCTGTGGTCTCCGACCTCCTCAGTGTCCTGTGTCCTCCCTTTCAAGTTGGACATCTAAAGAATTCATATTTCCTACCGGGCTGTCATACCCTCCTGCGCTTTATTGAATTTTCACCTATTGATCTAATTTGAATACACAATCTCAGAGAATGGTGCATTTTTTAAACTGGAAAAGGAAACAAAGGAAAGTTTATGTTATTTTTTTTTCTTTTTCAAGTTAAAAATTGACTTGGGGAAAATTGGACCTGGGGAGCCAATCTCGAGGAAAGGTAACATCCCCAGACAAAGTCATGTCATACAAATATGTTTGGGTGACTGTTAGAATGAAGCTTTACAGAATTTGGGAGAAAAATAAAGCTATTCATTAATATATAATTAAGAGATGCTGTGAACTAAATAAGCAGCAAATGATGTTACATCTGAATACAATGCCTTTGGTGAAATGATGGGGACTGCAATGTCTTCACTTTATCTGAGGTGGCTGTCCCTGAGGACGGTAATTACAATATCCCCATGAATAGTTTTCTAGGCTCTGCTTGAAGGTCCGTGGTGAAAAGCAGCCAACAAGAGGGTCCCCTGGAAGGTAGTTCAAATGGTTGATTTCCCCCATTCATCAAAGGACTTTCCCTTACCTCTTTAATTTCTATTTGACTGCAGTCTGGATCTCAGAGCTAGCTACAGCAAATTTTAAAATTCCTTCACATAATAGTCTTTGTGTGTGGGAGAGCAACCACTGGGTCACAAATGCTCTCTATTTTCCTGAAAGAACATCATGTTTCTTCCTCCATCTCTGAAAACCATTTGTCCCTTTTCATCTGGAGCTCACGGCCAATCCTGCTCCCTGACTGAGGTCTTAGGGTACAGGCAGGCACCACTGTTTGGCTGGAGTCCCCTGAACTACCACCCACTGAGGAGAGGGCAGCCCTGACCAGGGCAAGAGGGGCGGGGGCCAGCTCTGAGCACGGCTCTTGTCTCCGCAGATGGTCCACGGATGTGGACATCCATGACCATGGATGTGCTCCTCCCTCCATGTCACAGGGGCAATACAGAAGTGTGGCTGGGGTGGGGCTCCGCGGTGGAGCACTTGACTAGCAAAGAAAAAACAAAATGGAAAGAGGAAATGATTCTTCTGCCTGATTCAGGCAGCAAGTCATCATCAGGAAGGCCATCCTGTGTGCTCTGTCACCTCTGGGTGGCTGTGTGCAGTTTCGATTCTGTATCCTTACCTGTATGGAGGAAACCATGTTCACTGGGCTGTGGGGGGTTTGAGAGAGTTTTTCAACTGAGGGTGGGAGCTATCTCAAGTCGGTACCCCCCCCAAAAGAAAGTCTTTTGTCTTTTAATAATAGAATAAGGCATGGATACAGGGAAAAAAGACAGTAAATAGACAGACAGACAGACAAAAGGTAAAATTAAAAAATCTTCTGAGAAGAGCGCCTCTTGGAAAAAGCATGGTCTCTGAAGGAAGCCGGGGACAGCCGTTCCCTGAGGCTGAAGCTCTGTGATTCTCTGAATCTTGAGTCCTTCCAGGCTGAGCAAGGAAGCTGAAAAATCTCAGACTTTCCCATAAACCCTGGAGGGCTCTAGTCACAGAGTCGGGGACATAGGATAACCTGTCCCCACCTGGGAACTCACCTTCTGCCTGAACTTACCTGAGAAAACTGACTGATGGGTAAATGGCACCCTCCAGAGATCCGCTGGATTCTATTGCTTCTGCTCTTCCCATGAGGGAGGATTGGAGGAGCCAAGCACACTGCTCTTCACCACTGCTTGGCAAGGTCTTTGATCAGTTGGCATCTAAATCCCGAGCTGACCCCAATTCTGTCCTGGGCAGTCTCATAGGGGGCCGAGGACTCCATACCCCACCTTCAATCTTGGTTCAGTTTGCAGGAGGCACCAGCTAAGACCCCACTGTGGGAGTTGATCTCATACCTGGCCTGCTGCAGCAGACGCATTTCACTTGCTGCAGCAGACGCATTTCACTTGCTGTAGCAGACACATTTCACTTGCTGCAGCAGATGCATTTCACTTGCTGCAGCAGGCGCATTTCAGCAGCAGAGCTCCATTTCTTTTTTTTGTTGAGCATCTTGCTAAGTTTCTGAGGCTGGCCTTGAACTTGCAATCCTCCTGCCTCAACTTCCTCAGTTGCTGGGATTACAGACATGTGCTCTATACCTGGGTGATGTATTTTCTATTTTAAATTTTATTGCTTCTTTTTTATATCACTCCCTTTCATCTACTTGCTTAGATAATCTTGGCCTCCCTCTCTGGGACAGTAATAGACAAGGCAGCCTCAAAGAGGTAAAAAATGCCTTCAGAGACATTCTCCGATTGTCTGATGAATAGTACCTGGCTACCTTCTGTCCATGCTAATCTCCTTATCAAGCTGTCACTTGGCAACACCCTTGGTTTTCTCTCCTAAACATGTTGTTCTATTCTTTTTTTTTTAATTTTTTATTGTTGGTTGTTCAAAACATTACAAATTTCTTGACATATCATATTCCTCACTTTGATTCAGGTGGGTTATGAACTCCCACCTTCACCCCATACACAGATTGCAGAATCACATCAGTTACACATCCATTGATTTACATATTGCCATCCTAGTGTCTGTTGTGCTCCGCTGCCTTTCCCATCCTCCACCCTCCCCCCTCCCCACCTCTCCCCTCCCCTCCCCTCCTCTCTCTCTACCCCCTCCACTGTATAACCCTGAGGGTCTCCTTCCATTACCATGCAATTTCCCTTCCTTCTCCCTTTCCCTCCCACCTCTCATCCCTGTTAAATGTTAATCTTCTTCTCCTACTCTGATCTTAGTTACTCTCCTTATATCAAAGAAGACATTTGGCATTTGTTTTTTAGGGATTGGCTAGCTTCACTTAGCATAATCTGCTCTAATGCCATCCATTTCCCTGCAAATTCTATGATTTTGTCATTTTTTAATGCAGAGTAATACTCCATGGTGTATAAATGCCACATTTTTTTTATCCATTCGTCTATTGAAGGGCATCTGGGTTGGTTCCACAGTCTTGCTATTGTGAATTGCAGCAGAGCTCCATTTCACCCCTAACTGACTCCTGGCGTGTAGGGTCCAGGGTCCTGGAGGCCCCTGTCCAGGGGGCTTCAGCTAGGTCACCTGAACTGGCTGCTCTGATCTGTCCACAGGTGCACGAGGGGCGGCTCCTGCAAGCAGAGCCTGCTCCCTTGGTTGTAGCCAGGGACGGTGCTTATTCTAGAGGACGAATAACAGAAAACTGAGGTGTTAGCTCAAAACAGACTGTATCAGTGAGAGTCAATTCCTGCATGGCAGTCACTTAGCTTTTAGACCTCACGTGGAGGATGTCTGCTGGGGACATCCAGGTATAACTTGCTGTTTTCCTATAACTTCCAGGAAACCACCCAAGACAGGCTTTTTGAGGAGTCCAGTGGAAGATGCTCAGCCATTCTCTTGCCTTCCAATGGCATGCATGGTGGCTCTTAGAGTGGGAATGGACGCTTTGCACAGCAGTTTGAGGAAGCCACTGAGGTCCTTGGAGAAAGGGAGCAGCCAACCAAGAGATGGGGTTGCTCTCTCATGGGGCAGGACTGGGCAGGTGTGTCAGTCTTCTGACTCCTGGCTGGTGGGAACAGGCTGCTTCCAGGAAAGCTGTGGAGGCTTCCAAGGGAGGGAAGTGCATCTGATGGTCCTGCCAGGCAAGGCAGGGGCATTTTCTGAAGTGGGTCCTGAGCCGAATAAATCTCACCCTTCTAGGACATGGAGGGTTTAGAAACTCTCTCCCTGTTAATGGAAGGGACAACCCTAACCATTGCTCACGGTGGTCTCTGATGCTGTGTGGTCCGGATGGAAGGAAGGTTCCTAAATAAGAGAGTCACAGGCTGCTTCCCAGGGCCTCAAGATTCTGGGTGGTGGCATGAAGGGGAGTGATGGGGGCATCTTAGTCTGTGGTTGAAGGCTTGAGTCTTCCATGTGTGAGGTGTGTGCTAGCAAGTGCAGTTACTTGCACGTGTGTGCAGTGTGTGACTGTGGCGTGGGGCGGAGGGCAGGAGTGGAGTCAGGTTCCAATGTGGTCATGGGCCCTCCCTGCAGACTCTGCTTTTTATGCCCTTAGTGTCTAGCCCTTTGGGAACAACTCTGCCCTTTATTTTTAGTTATGTTGAACCCATGAACCTCAACAATTTTCCTAAATAGACTTCAAGTATTTTGGAAGAAGCTTCCAAAAATTGTACTAAAGACCATGCACAGCATTGATAGACCTTGATTGAAGAGCTGCAGGGATTCTATTCAGAGAGATCCTGTGCCCGTGAGGTCCAGGGTAATCAATGCACGCCTGCTCTTGTTTCTCTTTTTGTTTTCTCCAGCCCAGTTAACTTGAGCATCACCTGGAAACATTCATTAATTCAACAAACTTTGTTGAGCACGTACCACTTCTTCAGATGTCAAGCACAGCTCTAGACCCTGGGAAGGTGGCAGTGATACACTTCATCTTGCCAGTGTCTCACACTGTAAAGGGGAAGACAGATGAGTGCTGAGACACCAGCCAGGGTTTGCTTGGAGAGGAGTTGCATCTCACCACAACGGAGGAGGAAGGGTGTGACCAGGAGCAGACCCTGGAGGAAGGTGAAGGAGGAACAGAGACCCACATGGGAGACCAGTCCAAGGGCCAGAAGAGCTGCTGCCTGTGGAGAGGACACGGGTCCCATTCTTGCAGAGCAGAGTGGTGACTCTGGGTGGCTCCTGATGTAAAACTCGTGTGCCTGAATAGGTTATAGGTGGACAAGAGGCAAGGGCAGAGGGTGGAGGGCCAGCACGGCTTCTCAGAGGACAGAGGATGTCGGGATGGAGCTGGGCCTCTGACCAGGCCTCTCAGAGATGGGTGGATTCTGGACACATTGTCTCCAACTCTTGATTTAGAAAAAAGTGTCAAGCTTAGAGAAGAACAATATGATAACAATATTACTCCATTCACTCGCCTATTCACAACTGCTTGATCTTCTTTTGGCTTGGTTTTAAAACCTGACTTTTTGTGTATAACAGCAAAACATATTCTTAAAGTTTCCAACATTTGCTGAGATTACAAGTTGATTATGACCATGGCCAAGGCTCTTCAAGTTTAAGAAGTCAGCCCCGTGGGAAGTCAGGAAAAGACTCCAAGGAGGAAGAGTGCATCCCGACTGTCCTGGATGACTGTCCTGGATGTGATCAGAACAGCAGGAGGCCAAGGGCAGGATCCCACCACTGAGAACCTGGAGACGTGAAAGGAGGGACTTGAGGCACTGGCAACCTGACAGAGAACAATGCAGGGGGGCAAAAGCTGACTTACAAGGGACGCAGAAGGGGAGTGAAGGGATCGAATCAGGAAGGCAGGAAGGGGAGGTGAGTTCCAAAGGTTCATCTATTTATTTATTTACTTTTATCTAATGGTGAATACTGACACAGGGGTGTGGGACACATTGAAAGAATATTCAATAGATAGTGCGATGTTAATTTTAACCATCTACTTGGTAGGCCATGGTATCCAGATACTGGGTCCAACACCAGTCTAGGTATTGCTACAAAGGTATTTTAACAATTAATACTCGAAACAGTGGACTTTGCGTAAAGCAGACTATCTTCATAATGTTGGTAGTTCTCATCCCATCAGCAGAGGCCTGGAGAGAACAAGACTGGGTCCCTCTCAGAAAAGAGAGTTTTGCCCAAGAATCCAAAATTGCATGAGCTCATTCCTTAAAATAATTCAGTCCTAGAGAGTATGTGTATGTGAGTGTGTGTGTCCCAGTGTATGTATGCGCACTAGTGCACGTGCCGTTTATTGGTTCTGTTTCTCTGGAGAACTCTAAGGGATGGGATTGGTTCGTAAATTGAGGTATTTCCCTTAGAAAGGAACGAGAATGTGGAGTTCTTTTTTAGTAACAGGAACGCAGAAAGAGCACGGGAATTGATGGGATGGTAGAGCTTACGGAAGGCTTCTGCCGATGGCTTTGAGTGCTGAGCAGTGTGATAAAGGTCCCCGAGGTTAAGACCTACACTTGAAGTAAGACATGTCCACAGATTGAATGCTGGACTCGTTCTCATGCACCTGCACAAATATTGGTACAGAACGGCAGAAAGGTGAACTTAAAGGGGGTTGGGACGTTGCCAAACAAGAACAGCAAAGCATGTGAGGGCAAGGGCTTTAGAGCGGGGTTGGCGTTTGTAATCATGCTCTCTGTGACTTCAACCGAGGAAGGAGAGCGTGATAGTCAGTGAAGGCAGGGTAGCACTTGCTGCAGTCGAGGTACAAGTGAGAGAGTGAGATGTGAGACGGAGGAAGGAGATCACACAGCGTAATGCTTGCACTGGAGATTCTGAAGGGGTGGGATTTGGGAATGGTTGGCACTAGGATGAGACCATGAGATTACATGGATCAGAAAATCTATGAGCCATGATGATGACAGACAAAAGGAGGGATTTGAGTGGACAGAGTACTTGTAGAATGGCTGTAATGATCCAGGATCTGAAATCTTCAGGAAATGAAGAGAAGAAGAAACGTGGCACTTGGGAGATGAGCGAGGCACACGTCATTGGTTTATGTCGTCTACTTGTGCCTGTAGGCCAAGCTGGAGGGCTGTAAGATGGAGAAGGGGGAATTACTGGGATCATCAATGGATGTTAGGAACTTGTGGTAGAAAAGTGATGCACCCACGCCCCAGGACATTGAATCCTCGTCACGGAGGCTGGGTATATGTTGTCTTACATGGCGGACACATCAGGTGTGACTGAGGCTGGAGTTCCTGCGAGGGGCTGTGTTTAGGTGAGACACTACAGCTTGAACAAGTCCTTAGAATCGCAGATCTTTTCCTGGAGGTGCGTATGGGTGACTGACAAGGGAAGCATAGTCAGAGAAACGCAGCTCTGCCTGCTGTGAAGAGGGAGGAGGCGACTCCAGTGCCCAGGACTGACGCTCTCCTAAACCTGGGAATGACCTTCAGCTCACAGAGGGCAAGAGATCAGTGACCTGGATTGTATAGCCTCCAGGGACTGATTTCTGCTAAAAACCTAAGTGAACAGGAAACAGACTCCCCAAGAGTCTCCACAAGGGAATCTAGCCTTCCAAGTCCTTATTTTAGCCCAGCAAGACCCATACTGGGTTTCTGACCGATGGCAACAGGAAACTAGCCCAGGATTAAACCTTTCCATTAACTGTCCCGGATATGTAAGGACAACAAGGGGGTAAGGACACAACTGGAGATAGCTGGAGAGAAGCAAATGACGTCATGCCACGTCTCTGTTTGAACTATCCCCAGGACCCTCACAGCTCATTCTGACCCTGATTTCCTGACCAGATTATAGGGTTCTGAGAACGTGGCCAGCCTCATGGAGCTGATGCCAGCTTCCAGAGAACTAAGGGTTAAACTTGGCGTTGAATGAAATAGATGTATGGATTCAGAATCTTCCTGCTTAATCACTTTTACAAGGGATCCCCTGTCGCCATTAATAAAAGTAGATTATTCATTCAAGGAAGCCAGAATTTGGGAAATCATTTTAAAGATCTCCTTCCTAAAATGTGTTTAAATTCCCCTGTTGAATCCACTGTAAGTGTCTGCGGTAATTATCCAAGGCATTGTTATCTCTAATTTACAGTAGCACCACCCACCCTCCCCATTGTCCGCATAGCAATTAGGTCGTCATTCGTTGGCTCCCAGTTCTCTGCTAAAATTTTTCAATGGATTGTCATTGGCTTTAGGGGAAAAACAAAGAAGAAGAAGAAGGATAATGAAGAAAAGGAGAGGAGAAGAAGTAGAAGAAGATGGAAAAGGTGATCATTTTCTCTGTCTAGAACATTCTTCTCTGTTCTCTGACTTGTTCATTCATACTTGTGTTTTAGACTGTACCTAACCTATTCTACCAGGTAAACATACCCTGGTTCTATAATATCTTACCCCTTTTCTATAATCTCATAGCCTCAAGTATCTTCATTTTCAAACTCGTATCAATGGTGTAACTTACCAATGCTGAACATAAACCCGACAGACAATCCCTAACATGGTAATTCTGATGTTGAGATCCATTACTATTAAGATCCCCAAAGTCTAAAATCCTTAAAGATTAAAATCCTGATGATCATCATTTTGAAATATTAAAATCTCAAATGTTGAATTCTTGAAAACTCAGATTCCAAAACCCTCAAGTCACATTAAATAAACAAACAACCAACAACAAAAAACCAAGGCTTTGTACATGTGGGGAAGGAGTCACTTTACTTCTGGGTGCATACAATACCTTTGCCAAACTCTTCGGTTCTGTGCCTCCCTTCACACCATTCTCGCCCTCAACAGAAAGGCTTCATCCAGAGAGTACAAAGAATGCAAAGAGTTTGATGGCTCCGAACCCAGACGACTGAGGACACAGGTCCTTCAGAGCTGGGACACAGGTGAGGGGAGCTCTTGGTGGCTAGATCCTCCATAGCCCAAGAAGCTGGGCTTCTCTTTACCAAATCCAATACAGAGAACTAGACTTGCTTCACTAGGTTTGGCACTCTCAAAACTGCCCCTTCTTCTTTTTAAAAAATCCGATATATACAATCTGTGCCTGTTGGATCCACAAATTCTAGAACTAAACCATGTATTTCTGTACTCCTTACTGAGTAAACCAAAACACTTTATAAATGCTTATTTGGAGGTCTGTGGACATTGCAGAAGATTTCTATTGAACGTCCAAACCATAATGATAGACCTGGAATTAGGTGTGATTGAAGCTTCTAAAGGTGAATTTTTCAAGGTGTTACTAAAGTTAGTTTTCTCCTCCAGCCCAGTGCATTTGGACAAAAATTCAGATGAATGGATTGCCTACACAAGGCTTCCATGAGGAAAACCTGAGTTCACAAATGTACCATTCGTCTGCCTTGGAATTCTTCCCAGGTGATGCAATTCCAGGAGGTTTAAATGAATTAAAGCTAAATTTACCTGAACAAGGCAGTGAAGTTAGTGACTGGTTCAAATAATTATTCTGTGCAGGGTAGGATAAGAAGACACCCAGGGGTATCCTGTTTGTTTTCAGTCATGTTTGCACCAAATTTGAGGTCTGCTTATGAGTACAAGAGGGACAGATTTCCACATATCCGAAACAACTTGGAGGTGTGGTACAGAAGATGGGATGCTTTAGTAGGGAATGCCTATTTGGTACATCTCAAATCATAGAGGAATTCCAAAAAGAACAATGCCCCATAAGAAATAAATAGGAAGACTCTCTCCCAGGGAGCCATGCTCCCAAAGAAAAAACAGCTGATCGTCCTGGTGGGAGACTTCACCACATGCTAATGACTGTGAAGTCTGCCAGTGCTGGTGACCACCTCTGCCCCACCGCCCATCACTTATCCCTGTAACACACTTATCCATAGGTAAAATTTTCTTCTTAATGTGTTTAAGGTTCTTCTTCTCTTGAACATTTTCCCCCCACTGCATTAAATTGTCAGCACTTTTTTTTTTTTACAACATGCTATGCTATGCATGTCACCTTCCCATCATCTCCGGTACCAGAAGTCTAAATTGTGCCAACACTTTGGGGCTGGCAGTCTGAAAGGGCGGGGAAACAGCCCAATGAGCATCACCGCAGAGGAGCCAATCAGCTAGATGTTGCTGGGGCGCTGTGAGCCAATCATCAGCTGGCAGTCTGAAAGTTTGCTGGGGCCCCTTCGGCTGTGGCTCTCAACATCTCTAATTCATTTTGCACATTTTTTTGCAGGTTTGAGTCCATAGCAGTGCATCATCATAAGGTTCTCTTTATGTGTGAAGTGTTGTGTATGCATATGAATAGTGACATCTCCATAAATGAAGAAATGTCCTTTCTGACCCTCTGCATTTGTGAATGATGAAGCTCTTGAGATCGCAGCTCTTTGGGCAGTCAGGTGGGCCATGGTAACCCACTGTGGTTTGGGGTGGATCTTACTAAAAACATTAGTTGCACATCCTGTATATGGCCACAGGTACAAAGCTGGGTGCACACAATTACCAAAAGCTATGTATTTCAATGTTTGAGCTATTTGTTTGTGAATGTTTCATCTGTTCAAAACTGACACACCTGTACTACTGTGATTAATACATCTGAGTATATGCACTTGCAAAAATATCCATGTTATCATTGCCTAATTTTTTATTGTGTAAAGTGACCTATGAAGTATTCTGTCATGGTTCTATATGTTTCTCAAATAAATCCCCTTTTAAAATATGAATACATGTCTTTTAAGGACTTAAAAATTTTCCCCAGAATTATATTTTCAAGATTTTTGGTGTCTCAGGATAGGGATTTTAGAGGAGTCTTGATTTTGGGGCATCTTAACATTAAGGAATATGGTGTTTGGGATCGTATATTTTGAGGTCATAATCCAAAACCAACATATACTTGTGTTTGTTTGACTCTTGGATTCAGTGTTCCTCTTCTCCATGGCCTTCATGCTCCTGGGGCCAGGGTCCGTGTCTGGTTCACTGTGTCATTCAGGGTCATTTGCAACATGCTGGTGTCGACAACATGGATGAGCAAATGTGTGAATGCTTGGAGAAGGTTTTCACCCTGGGACGGAACCAGTGAGCCTACAGCTAGGTGCTGACAAAAGTCCAGGCACAGGTTCTAGATTTATCACTGAAAGAGGAATCCAGATCTGCCTCACAATCTGCAGCCAAACAGTCATCCTGGGCTTTTTGATGGCTATCTGGGTGACACGGCTTATAGCAAGGCAGACCTGCAGGAAACTCTGAGTGTTCCTGACCTCACTTAGACAGCTGGAAGGAAGCTCCCGGAACAGGTCTTGCAGGTGTGGAGTGACATGTGGAAGGGGCTGGGAAATGTCCCATGCATGTTCCCTTATTTCAGGAGGAGTCTTTGAAGACCCACATGGCCAATCCTGCACGTCTGGGTGGGTCTGGGGAGTGTTTTCCTACACCCCTCGCCACCCCCTTCTGGCTCTGCTCTGTGCCGTCTGGGATCAGCCCACCCTAAGGCACTGTGCACACAGGAAGGTGGAGCCCTACTGCGGATGTCCTGCCATGGGCCTCTCACTCCAACATAGTAAGATATAATGCATTTGGGTTGGAAATTTGATGATTATCAATGACCAAATTTTAGAAATATATTTGGTGAACAATATTTTTGATTCCGAAAAATGTGAATCAGAGGAATGCCAAGGAGTTGTAAAGTCCACAGTTGTGGCTCTTAGTAGGTTGGATTTATTATGACAGTTTACAAGAAAAAACCCTATAAATTATACTAATTACCGCCTGAAGTTATCATCTGCTCTCATGGTCAAATGGATTATCTCATTGCTATGCTTTGACTGTGTCCCTCAAAGCTCACAAGTGCTGGGAAAGGAATCCATGGTGCCATGTTGAGAGGTGGGACCTTTAGAAGACGATTAGTCCGGAGGTCTCTGCCCTCAAGGCGGGATCGGGGCCATCAGCAGGGTTTGGGCTTCCTGCACCAGGATGAGTTCGTGCCTGCTCTCTCACCCATCAGCTGTTTCCTGCCATGTTACCCCACAGCATGGGGTCCCTCCCCGTGTGGTCTCAGCTCCCAGCCCCACAGCTGTGGGGAAGCCAACACCTGGTGTTACCTCAGTTACAGTTTCCAGCGCTCTGTTACAGCAGCACAACACAGACGCAGGCGTGCATTTCATCCTCACACCACACTGACAATTAGGCATCATTATCATTCCCATTTTGCACATGTGAATTGAGGCTTAGAAATGCTATCGAGACTTTCTAAGGCTTGCAAGGTAGTGAGGGCCCATAAGGGTCATGTTTCCCTACATTTTTTTATTCTCACCTTTCAACCAGAGGGAACTCTCATGTCATTCAAATTATTTCTTACGTATTTTGCAAAAACCTTAGTCGAGTTGTGGGTTAGAAGGGAAGTAAGAAAGAGAAATATGATATTTATTTTGGGGAACAAAAGCAAGTGTTAGTACCACTGAGGAGAAAAATTTTCAGTAATTATTTCATTTCCTTGGAACAGGAGAAATTCCACTGGAACGCTCTGGGGAACCAATCTGTACTTGGAATCTATGGATGTTAAGAGGAACAAGTGTAGATGAAAGAGCATGGAAATCACATTTATTAAAAGTAAAAATACGAGCTCCCAGAAGCATCTGCTAATGTAACAGACAACCAATATACGCAAGTCCCAGGGAGCGAGATGACAATGTCCACCGCCTGTCCAATCAGCACTCGGCCTGAGGTCTTTCCAACGTGCAAAGGAGAGCAAGCGCGGGGACCCTCCTCTCTGCCTGCCCCTGGCCCTCTCTCGGCGATGCAGCTGCCCTACAAAAGTTCTCTAATTGATTTGTCCCGGAGGCCTTCATGGGAGCTGGTGCTTGAACAGGTGATAAAATATATGTGTAAAAGAAACAGCAGAAAGGAGTAAATGTGCGTAATGAGATGTTTTATAATTAAACTACAGAACTCGCTGCCACCAGTTATGACTTGAGAATCTTCAAACAAGACGTAAAACAAGGAGAACATCAGTCATGCCACTTACTGAGATACAATGAGGAGGAAGGAGCATCATTCTACTTGAAGGCACACACTGAGGAGGAGACAAGGACAAAGACAAAGACACAGGTCTTTGTGTCATAGCATAACACGTAAGTGTCATAATTCCATATACGAAGCCCTTCAACCGGCTGAAGATGAGCGATTTCCTATAATGACTCCCTTTGGATATCCATTACATATCTGCCATTAATTTACTAATGTCTCCCTTCACAGCACTAGACCTACCTCTTTCCTATCTTTCGAGTGGTAACATTATTCTGCTTCCTTTTAGGAAGCTGAAAAGTTATAGTAGGCTTGTAGGATTATTGGTACAACAATGGGTAGGGTAATTTTTTTCCCTCCAGTGAGTGATTTATAAAATCTTGTATATGAAAAGTGAAAACTAAACTTGAGCATTACTTTTAAAATTTTCTCCTTTTTTAACTACCCTACTTGCATTTGTTTTAGAGTTTGTGATTTTTGTTTCCGCTGTTATTTTTAAGTAGAAGAAGATCTGAAGAAAATGTCTCTACCTGGTTTCTGGGCTGACACCAAGCTGGTGAGGGCCATTCTGGCAATGACCATATCATTACAGCAGCCACTGTGACCTCTTTCTGCAGCATGTCCTGATTATGACACTTTTCCTCAATGCTGTTTCCTTGCTGGTAGGTGGAAGTCAGAAACCTCACTATGATATATTAACCTATCAACTGTAAAAATGTAAGGAGCTCATAACTAGATTGAATATTTTGCAAGTGAAAATTTCTGTATGCTGTTTGTAATCATGGGAATGAAATCCAATAATACTGGTAACATTATATTTCTCTGTTTGATAAAATACCTTTTAAAAAATTTTTGGTGGAGGTAAATGAAAGAACTCTGAAATGTATATTTTTACAGGACATCTGAAATTCAAGGGTCATTATATTCTTTCCAGTTTTCAATAGAAATTCTGCCAAAATTTAGAACCTGGGTTTTAAAGAACAACAGCTGTAGATGTGATTATAGAATCTAACTTAGAACAGTGGGATCTAGAAGTCCTCTCTGTTTTAGGTTGCTTTGTATGTGGGTGCACAAAGGTCCACACACACAGTACTGTCCGTGGTAGAGATATGGAAATGCCCCTAGTCATATGGCAACTCCATCCACCTGCACCAAACCCACCCTGGGGAAGATGCTACTTTCACTAGAATGCTCAAGTGGGAGTACTGAGAGTGGAGAGAGCCCCGGCTCCCTCCGCCAAGGTCACTGAAGACATCCAGGGAGACTTGGAGCTCACCTGGGCTCAGCTCCTTCCCCAGCTCTGCTCTTTCCCTGCTTCACCGGGAACCTGTGATGACTGCACCGCGTGCACAACCAACCGTCAGCAAAAAGTCTCTCCTGCCTGCAAAGACTCAAACAAAGGGAGTCTTCCAGTTCATTTCCGAATACACTTTTTTCACAGGTGTCTTAAGTGCTCTTATCCAAGCAAAGAATATAACATTAGTAGCTTACAAAACTGTTTTCCTCTGTGAATGAGCACACGTACTTAAGTCATGCACCCTTGGTGCTACATAATCCCAAATAAAGGGTTGTCAGCAGAAAGGAGGTATTACCTTTCCAAGAGCTAAAGCCCATGCACTTTGCTGCAAAAAATAAATGGGTATTTTTCAAGGATGGCTTGAAAATTACTGCAATCTCAAGGCATCTGTAATTTGTGTGCCATAAAGCCTGTCTTTGCCGTTCAGTTTCCATAGCAAAGTTGACATTCAGGAAGTGACATGGAAAGTTTAAAGATACCTCAGTGTGACCTTCTATATATCAGTTTTCTTAATATATTAAGTTTCTATTGTGACAAATTGAGGTAAGTATGTATATATATTTAATTGGAGTATGTCCTCTTAGTATTGCAAATTCATTTTAATGCTACTGATTTAAAAACATAAGCTGCATTTATCTAAGAATGAACATAGTCCAAATGAACTTGAAATCACAGAAATCAAAGAGGGAAATACAATACACACACACACACACATAAAAACGCACATAACACATTGTGTTTGTGCTTGGGGATGGTTGAAATCATGTGACAGTTTAAAGGTGAATATTCATTGCTGCATGTCTCAGAATGCATATCTTTTAATTTTTTTAACTTCCAATATTATACCTATTTATCGTCCTTCCACCGTGGAATTATTATGACTTCTAACTTTGAATCTCAACGGGAGGCAGAACTTTTAATACCTTTAATTTTCAGGAAAGTTCTCTGGTTTTCCACTTTCTAGTCTTTTTTAAGAGTGTTATCATAAGGAGTATAACAAGCTGAAACGTTGGGAATTCTAAGATATTTTAGGAAGGTCATGGTTTGTTCCAGTCAACCATGATACTGCTGCTGCTTATAAAGAAGAAGAAAGTGAATGTCTTAAATTGTGAAAATCATGCAGTGGGGTGAGGGACGGTATTATATTTGTGGTTAATTACATGAGCTGAAGGGCCTTGGCGATGCACTCGGCAGCGGTGTGCATGGGAAGGCCTGCAGGGTCCCCAGGCAGATCTCTCAATCCAGCACAGGCTGGTGGAAAGGGCAGGCAGTGGAGCTGTCACTTGGTGTTGACCTGCAGTGAGATGGAAATTCAGTGCATGTTGCTGACAGGGTTTGCTTGTAGCTGTTGTGCCCTGCTTTCCTGTAACACAGGAAACGTTTTGCCGGGGATAATTAGAGCAAAGTCTCTTGGCTATGTCCTCTAATGCGTGTACTTCCCTCTCACTGTGAGTATGGGAAAGATTTTGAAACCATGCAGCTCGATCTTTTAACAGCATTTATACATTACCAGAGGTAGCATGTGTGCATACATCAAGAGAGATGACTTCTTCACCAACTTTCCACCCCAAGTGCACATGACTAATCATGAAATAACGGCCTGAGGACACAGTGACATTCCTTGCCAATCCCAGGGGATGCGATGTATGAGGGTAGTACATGGAACATGCACCCGGGAACTCAGGGACTTCTTCCCAAGTCGCCACCTCGAGTCCATGGAAGGACGTGGAGCTAGCAACCAATGGGCACTCTAGCCATGGGTTAACTCCCAGTCTCAGACAGAAGCAAAGAATGCCACGGACCCTCAGGGTGACTAACAATAAACTTACTCCTAAGTGTTAAAAATATGGGAACTGTAATTCAAATGCTATGAAAGCCAGAAAAGCATGCATGAAATTTAAATTGACAATTATGATCTGTAAAACTGAGAGTGGTAAACTATGAATGACCTGTAACAGTTTAGAGAGACTCACGTGGTAGACTTCTGGAAAGAATGCACGGAGACTGGAGAGCTGGTTGAAGAAATCTATTGCATAGAGGTTTGGTGTGGCTCTCATCCACGAAGTAAACCCAGATAAGCATCTGCACCCACTAATGCATTTTAAATGAAAAGTTTCATTTTAAATGAAAAGGTGTTCTATGTCTTTAGAGAGAAGACATCTTGATAAGTAACATAATGCTTAGTCCTTAGAAGACCATTTGTATCAATCTATTTTATAAAAGAAAAGTGTTTTGGAAATAGCTCATCTCTGCAAATAATAATTACTGTTTTATTTATTTGTTTTAATAAATTTTCTCAAAGATAGGACTGCATTTGTAGCATGATCAGACTAGACAGACTTTAAAAATATTCTCTACTGCATGTGAGGTGCTGTTTTAGCTTTAAGATTACACAGGAGGTAGAAGGGGATACCTGCAGTGATAAAAGTATGTTATGTGTACATGGAACATGCCACAGTGAAGCCCTGGCTCTTTTCAGTTATTATGTACTAACTTAAAAAGAGTGCAGGGTTTGTCCTCAGTAGCTCATGGTGTTTGAGTCTTTGTCCTTTCTTCAGGACTATACTGTGGCTGTAGGTTTCCACGGAGCCAGAAGACAGGCAGGTGTGGGCTTCCAAAGCTGAGGTCACGAGAACACTGTCCCACTGGTAACCACTCCTGAAAGTCTCTCGTCTCATCGAGAGGGTTGATCTTCACATCCTACTTTTGGGTTTTTTGGTCAGAGCTTGAACATCAAGAAAACATTGGACATAAATTTTTATCATGTTAAGTTACATTAAAAGGAAACTAGTGACATTTTAGCTTTTGAGATATGAATATCTTGTTCAAATACAGTTGTTACTCCTTTAATAATTGTGAAAAGGAAGTGTGGATCATTTGTTTTCAGCTCCAGATTCACCTGTTGGCACCTTCCTGGGTGAGTGTGCTGGAGCCTGGGCGGGGGATGGGAGGTCTGGATCCCTGGGGTGCCCTTTCCAGAACTTAAAAAAGTGCCGCCTCTCCCAGGAGGCCAGTGCGTGAAGGACAGAGTCGTAAGGCAGTGGCAGTGCAGACACTCTGCGTGGAAAGGTAGCCAGCAGGACCCCGGGAGGGCCCAGGCCCACGTCCTGCCCTGCCCTGACCCTCTCTGCCAGGCCTTCCCCGGCTACGGGGCCCTGAGGCTTAGTGGAATCAAAGCCTGAAGGACGAGCACGCCTTCCCCATTCGCTGTCAGCACAGAGCACCTGCTGGCCAGAAACTCTCTTGGCGGTATCAGCATTTGATCACTTTAATAAAGTAAAAGGAAATTAATTTTTGGTCAACATGTTTTTGTTGTTGCTACTGCAGGAAAAAAGAACAAAAGAATCTTGAAGGATTATTCCCAGCTTCAATTAGTAAACCAATGAATTCTCAGAACCATCATTATTGCATTCACACTAGAGTTGAGGTTTGATTCTGTCTTAACGGTCTCCCTCACTCAGTGACTTGAGTCAGTGTCCCTTGTNGTTTTGAAGACAAGGTGGTGGAAGGCGTGTGAGGCAGTTCAGTGATGTTGGGTGTTGGTCTTCATCAAGGCTCCTGAGGATGACTGGAGAGTCAGGTGCCCAAAGCAACAAGCAATGTGGAGAAGTGTGGCAGGAATGATGGATGGCCCTCGCAGGTTGATGGGGACCTACAGTGGTACAATATCACTCTGTCCACGCTCATTTCTAGCTTCCAGTTCTGGGGCTCAGAAGCACAATTGCATTGAGTAATGGGGGTTGTAAAGGTAATAGTGCTGCCAGGATTTTACATGCTTCAGTTAATGACGGAGGTAAAAAATAGAAATTGGGCTTCTGTCAATCACAGGAGAATGAAGGTCAAACTGGAAAGTTATGAGAGAGGAATCAGGATTAGAAGGGAAATGCCTAAGAAGTGAGCCCTTGTTGGAGTGATTCTGGGTAGTAATAGTGGGTGTGAGATGATGGGATGGACCAGACAATGAGTGACGCCCTGCAAGGTTCCAGAGGAGATGTTGGTGTGTGGCTGGAAGCTGTTTCCAAGCTCTGCATGGCAGGGGAGATCAGATCCCAGCATTCCCTGGTGAGTCTGGCAGTTAAAGTGCTCAGACCAGTGTTGGTGAAGATCTCTATGTCTGAGCTGCTTAAAAAAGAATGGCTTTTCCCCAAGGCTGTCACCTTGGAGATCGGGTGTGATTATTCACCATGTCCATCCTCACATAGACCATTTGTGATTTACCTACCACGGACATCATCATGGAGACCATTTGTGACTATCCACCATGCTACACTCATGGAGAGCATTCTGGTCTTTTGTAGTTTTCTCTCTCTGTTTCAACCTCTAGAACCTCTAATCCAGTATAAGATGATACAATCAGAGCCAAGTCCTCACTAATTTTTGTGTTGTGTGGTACATGATCCCCAATCTCAGTACATCTTTGAGTCTCTGGGAAGGCATATGCAATCGGGTTTTCTTTCGGTGACATTCTATTTCTACAGCTACTCTCTTGGGAAGGTGTCTTAGAATATGCTAAGCATCTTCAGGTAAACAACACAATCTTATGTATTAAAAAAAGCTCTGCTTCAGATTTGTTTTTAAGTATCAAAAGGTAAAACGATCTGAAGTTTATTTTTAAAAAATGCAAGTGCTTTTACGACTGCCCCAGTTGTACACAGGGGGCCTCGTCCTCCTTTTGGGGAGGAGTCTGGAGATTATTACAGTCAGCACTTTGACCACTGGGTGTTCTCACCTGGGTAATAATGGCATGGATCTTGGAGGCCAGAGGAGCAGTTTGCAAGGTGGACACTGGCCAAGAACTCACCTCCGCTACCATTTTCAGCTTCCAGTTTTGTAGCCAAAAAACAATTACCGAGTGTAAGAATCACGATTTTCTTCTGTGTGTAGCAGAGAACATCATACGCCACCTGCATGTGGGTGGGAAAGAATCGTCACAGTTGGTGCGGGAGGCTTCCCTGTGGCAGGCTCCAGATTCTCTGCATGCAGCCAAGCTCGTGAAGAGCCTCTCTGATCCCATCTCTGACTTTCCTCTTGTTTTTCCAGGGGAACTGTCATGGGTACAAGTTCTGGGGAGCTGAGCGCCAGCAGCTGGTTTCCACCCACGGAGGCGGAAGATACTCTCTGGCTCCACCTCATCTGATTTGCATGCTCCAGGTGTCCGTGCCACAGGTATGCTGTTGATGACACGCTTCTCCAAATCTTGGAGCTGAGAGCATCACGGGGTACCTGGTGTGTACCTTCCCCAGGTACACTGACAGAAAACCTCCAAGGGAGGGAGCTGGGGGTATTATAAAGACACCCACATTATTATACTCAGGGAAATTTGAGAAGCAAAGCCTTTGAGACAAAACTGCAATTTGGTATTGCTGGTCTCATGCAGAAGGAACAATGCTGAGTGATGAATGAAGTCAGCTAGAGCTGAGGCTCCCCTACCTGCTGAGGATCTCCAGGACACCCCGTAAAATACCTCTCTTTTTATTAGTGGGGCAGGAACACTGTGACAACTGAAGCTCAAAGGGACCAAAGAAAGTGCAGAGAGGAAAGATCTCTCCTTGCAACCAGAAGCCCTGGGGCAGCACAGCCACCTGGAGGCTCGCTATTATCACCAAATGTCACTCTTCCCAAGGGTCTTCCCTCCAGGATGGCATGAGCTACCCACAGTTGAAGCAAGAAACCGCACACTCAGGCGGGGTTTGGGAATGGGAAGGACACCTGCAGCCCAAGACTTGCACGCAGACCCCCCGTGGGCCACTGTCAGTCACGCGCCTGGGCAGGACCCTCCCCTGTGGCCCTCGGGTCTGCTTCCCAGGGTTTGGTGAAGATGAAGAGATGACCTGTGGAGAGTGCTTCGGGAAGTGTAATACAAGGACCAGGCTTTCTTTACTTCCCAGCTGCCCTCCTGAGAAGATGAAATGAAACCTGCCATTTAAGGCAAAGAGCCCAGCACTGTTCTCTGGGCCCATTCTTGTCTGCTGCTGACCTGTGGGACCGTGTAGAACTCTGAGGGGTGGGACGGGCTGTGGGCAGTGGACCGCTATGTCGGGCTGGGCGGTGCCAAGGATGCTGCGCCGTTTCAGGTGGACAATTTCCATCATGCAGAGAAGCCCGCACCTCCTCCCACAGTGCCTCACTTCCCATGAAGGGAAAATGTATGTTTTGTGCTGAACCACTTTCCTGACCTAGGTAGCTCCGACCTACCCCCAGCTCACCAGTCTAAGGAAACAACAGACGTGCCTCCCTCAGGGTGTCTCTGCAGAATGGTGTGAGACCCTTCAGTGGAGCCCCACTGCCTGGGGAGGAACAATCAACGGTGGTCACACTCCAGGAAGAACGGCCCAAATGTCACCAGTGTACGTCCTCAGAGAAATCATTCAGCCCTGCGTCCCGGCAGTTTCTAATAGAAAGAAGTGAAAGGGCAAATAAAAAATAGCAAAGATTTAAAATTTAAAAGGAAGAAAAGGAACAAAGAGGAAATAAGGTCTGGTGATCGGGACGTGACAGGTACAGAGCACTGTGCCCTGGGTGGGAGGAGGAGGAGCAGGCCCCTGACCTCCCTGCTTCACCTGGCCCCACTGAGGATCAGTGACCAGCTGCTGTCCCCACCCTGCCCCGGGATGTTCAGACAAGCTTTATTTCAGTTTGGAATCACTATTTCTGCAATGGGAGACAAACTTCCCATTTCTACTTTTAATTTTGAGGAGAGTTGAAAGAAAGGTTTATTTTCCCTACGAAATCTTTGGCTTTGCAAATGACGCAGCAATGAGTTAGCTTGAGAAGTCGCCGTGGAAGGCCATTCTGCCCACTATTTACTCTCAAAGGATGTGTTTTATTGGACTCAAACCACTTACTTGCTTCTTGTTTTCCTTAACGTTTATTTTACTCTTCTGCATTAATTTTGAAATGAAGTTCAAATTTAAAAATTCCATATCGTTGGAACTAGTAGCTTTTAGTTTAAAAGGATCTTTAAACTCAGGACTGCTTGTCCCCAGGGCTGCGTGGCCTCCCCTGGTGAGTCCTTCTGGATGATCAAGGCTGCACAGTGGGTCAAGCCTGGCAGAAGGACAACTGAATCTCAAAAGCAGGCGAGAGTCTGTGCAGTTGTTCAGGCAGCGCACTCAGCACTCTGCATCCCAGGGCCCTCCTGGGGGTTCAACCAACCCTGATGGAGAACACTTGAAAAAAATTGTGTTCTATCAACAATTTTCTTGTCATTATTCCCTTAACACTGCAGCCTAGGAACTACTGACACAGTGTTCATATTATATAAAGTATTATAGTAATCCGAAGATGATTTAAAGGATGTGTGTATGTTTCATACAGATACTAGGCCATTTTATTTAAGGGATTTGAGCATTAGAGGATTTTGGTATCTGTGGAGTCCTGAAACCAATTCCCCACAAATATTGAGGTGCAACCGTCCTATCACGATGGTGTGTTGATTTGGGGAAAAGGCTCGGGAAGAAGAGCTCCTGGAACACTCTGGCTGCCGGTGAGGTTGGGTAGATGGGTTCCAGTGGGGGAGGGGGGTTACAAATAGGTGATTATCAAGGTGTTATAATAAAGACTATCACCTGGGAAGTGGTGGAGGATGCGTGGCTCATCCCCTGTGGCAGAGGGAGCAGGGAACAGGAGGACCGAACACAACCTGCAGCCAGGTGAACGGGCGATGGGGTCACCTGGGAGGGAAAGTGCTGAGTCAGATTTTACGTGGACTGGATGTGGGTTGACAGCTTCGTTTTCAAGTCAGGTGCTGCCATTGGCCTGACTGAGGCCCCGGGTCAGCAGAAATGACACCGCCGTGTAGTTCCACAGAACTCTGGGCTTTTAGATCAGAGCAA
Source organism: Marmota marmota marmota (assembly GCF_001458135.2). NCBI lineage: Eukaryota > Metazoa > Chordata > Mammalia > Rodentia > Sciuridae > Marmota > Marmota marmota. The sequence continues at coordinate 1,221,626 of NW_026000224.1, forward strand.
AATGGAGCTGTTAAAGAAAATTCACGGTGGGGTGTAGCTCAGTGGTGTGGCACTTTCCTAGCATGCTCAAGGTGCTCTTGGGCTGCATGCACACACACATAAACACACACACACGCACACACTTCTGATAAAGAAAAAAAAAAGGTGAATTTCCTGTGTTTGCTGATCCTGCAACAACTGTCTCTCTGGCTTACCAGGAAATTAAGGGCCAGTTATGAGCAAGAGAAAAAAGTGATCATCCCTTGGGCAAGGCTGATGGACAGTTAGGGCAGTTTAGTGCCCTGCACAGAAGAAGTTTGATGAGGAAGTCACCCCCTAATTTTCTTAGAAATTAGAACCTAATAAATGCTTCATTATCTCCTGATTGCAGAACAGAGTGGGCTCGGGTTTCAGGTGTGAGACGGCCACATTATTCTGCGCTTTGAGCCTCTGGTTTGTAAATCACCAGCTTAATTGGTTGGTCTCTTTAGATTTCCAGCCACAGATTGGTGCTGTGTCACTGTTAGCTGCCCTCTTGGATAATATGATCATGCTCTGTGATGCCACAATTAAACCTCGTTTCCTGCCCACGTCCAATCACTGTGCGCCAGCCCTGGCGTTTTCAGAGAAAGCACCTTAATTAGGCGCGCCACTTCACCGGTTCAGAATAAGGGTGCCTCAGGTTGTCACAGCTGCTAGGCCACCTACAGGGGAATCCTCCATCCTGGTGGTCACTGTAGGGTTCAAAGGAGAATCACCTCCCCCCATAGTTGGACAAGAGGAGTCCCAGGAAGCTCAGTGCAGGTGGAATGGAATCAGGTGCATTTGGCTGGGAATCCTGGCTGTGACACTTGGTAATTGTGCACCTTGAGAAGTGTATTTGTCCTCTTCACACCTGGGTCATTTTGCTTAGCAAGTCCATTTGCTGAATGCGGGTTAGATGAGCAGAAGTAGGTAAGGTGTTAGTGCAGGACTTGGCTCACACCTACTCTCCACAGATGTCCAAACCAGCCTGCACAACAGAAGAAAAGGAGGAGGCAGCCCTCCATCCGCTGGCTCTGTTGTGTCCAGTTCCTCAAGTATGTAGAAAGGCAAAAGGCTCAGCCTGACTGGCAGACCAAGAGCGGCACCCTTCTGCATCCAGAGGCCTGGGCAGGACGAGCTGCTCACCTGCTCATCAGCAGAGGCATAGGCCAAGGGCCACGTGTTGTGAGATGTGAGGTCTTCTACACCCAGATGAGAGTGTCCTCTCTGGGTGTGAGTACGTCCCTCTGCTATGACTCTGGAACAGCCTGCTGAGCCATTCCAGCAGGAGCAGGTGCCGTCGACCCTGCAGGGACTCTGAGCCAGAAGTCCATGCTGCTCCAGCGACCAGGGGCCCTGGCACACAGGTGGCACCGGCCTGCTTCCTCCCCTGACTTGGCACCATGCTGCCCTCGGTCAGTGCCACTTAGGCAGTGTGACACCACTGCTGAGGCCCTGCCGGGACTCCACCCAGTCTTCCCTGCAGTTGGTGAACCAAGGGGAAGGAGCACTGAACACTCTTCAGGTTACCAGCACTTGGGAAGCACTTCTGAGGATGTAAGGAGGTGACTTGCTCAAAGGGGTGCCTTGAATCGTAGGATGACGAGGACAGCTTTACAAAGGGATTTATTTATGCTTCCCTGAAGACACTGTGCAGAGAAGGCCTGTGGGGCACCCTGGGAACAGGAGCCTTCTGTCCCTGCGGGTTGAGCCCTGGACTCCCTGGGTTCCTCTTTGCCCCTCTGCACGCACACAGCCACATGTGGTGGCCACTGGGGCTTAGGATTTGTTTGGGCTTAGAATTTGTTTATGCTAAAAGTATGATTTTATTTATGAGTATTTGGGGATTAATCCTAATGAAGAATTGTAGGAAATCATTCTTTGTGGTTTTCAGGTGAGTTCTATGATGATTCTCTTTGCTCTCTCTGTTTGACCATCTTAGGATGAGACTAACCATTCTAGGGAATGGATTTAGGTGTCAGGGAACATGTGATTTGGATTAACTAATAATATTCTAGGGTCCCTTCACAATTTAACACTATACCACGGAAGTTTCCATATTAATCAGTGCATATTTTATAGATTTTTTAAAATTTTTTATTTGTTTTAATTAGTTATATATGACAGTAGAATGCATTTATGCACTTCGATATATCATACATAGATGGGATACAATTTCTCATTTTTCTGAGTGTACAAGTTGCAGAATCATATTAGTCATGTAGTCACATATGTACATAGAGTAATAATGTCTGCCTCTTTCTACTGTCTTTCCTATGCCCACATCCCCTTTCCTCCCCTCCCATTACTTCCCTCTACCTAATCTAAGGTAACGCTATTCTTCCCTAGAGCCCTCCCAATCTTATTGTGAATTAGCTTCTGCATATTAGAGAGAACATTCAGCCTTTGGTTTTGTGGAATTGGCCTATTTTACTTAGCTTGATATTCTCCAATTCTAACAATTTACCGGCAGATGCTATAATTTTACTCTTCTTTAAAGCTGAGTGATATTTCATTGAGTATATATGCCACATTTTCTTTATCCATTCATCTATTGAGGTACATATAGGCTGGTTCCATAGTCTAGCTATTGTGAATTCAACTGCTATAAACATTGATGTGGCTGTGTCACTATAGTGTGCTGATTTTAAGTCCTTTGGGTATAAACCAGGGAGTGGGATAGCTGGGTCAAATGGTGGTTCCATTCCCAATTTTCTGAGGAATCTCCATACTGCTTTCCATAGTGGTTGCGCCAATTTGCAGTCCCACCAGCCATGTAGAAGTGTACCTTTTTCACTACATCCTCACCAACATTTATTGTTGCCTGTATTCTTGATGATTGCCATTCTGACAGTAATGAGATGAAATCTTAGAGTAGTTTTGATTTGCATTTCTCTAATTGGTATAATTGTTGATCAGTTGTCTTTCTTATTCTGTGAAGTGTCTGTTCAATTCCTTAGCCCATTTATTGATTGGGTTATTTGGCTTTTTGGTGTTAAGTTTTTTGAGTTCTTTATATATCCTAGAGAGTAATGCTTTATCGGAGGTGCATATGGTAAAGATTTTCTTCCAATCTGTAGTCTCTCTCCTTATGTTATTGTTTATTTTGCTGAGAAGAATCCATCCCATTTATTGATTCTTGATTTTACTTCTTGTGCATTAGGGGTCTTGTTAAGGAAGTCAGATCCCAGGCTGATGTGGTGAAGATTTGGGCCTTTTTTCTTCTATTAGGTGCAGGGTCTCTGTTCTAGTGCCTAAGTCTTTGATCCACTTTGAGTTGATTTTTGTGCAGGGTGAGAGATAAAGGTTTAATTTCATTTTGCTACATATGGATTTCCAGTTTTGCCAGCACCATTTTTGAAGAGGCTATCTTCTCTCCAGTGAATGTTTTTGGTACCCTTGTCTAGTATGAGATAACCGTATTTATGTGGGATTGTTTCTGTGTCCTCTATTCTGTACCATTGGTGTAGACTATTTCGGTGTCTATTTTGGTGCCAATACCATGCTGTTTTTGTAACTATTAGCTCTGTATTATAATTTAAGGTCTGATATTGTGATGCCTCCTGCTTCACTTTTCTTTCTAGAATAGCTTTTGGTGCTGGAATAAATCCAAATTTGTTTTTATCCAAAATCATCTTAACTTTTTAAAACTACAGAAATTATCAAATATCTATAGAAAAATATCTTCATATGTTGGTCACATTCCTCCTTTTCTATGAATCCTCAGGATTAGCTGTCTCCTTCCTGGTCTGCCCTCTCCTTGACCCTGACATCCCTTCATTTCCACCAAAGAAACAACTCATGTGCTACCTGATGGAGTGTTTCCTCCAAGATGTCTTGGTACCTAGCAGATTATCAATAAATATGCACAAAATTTCCTTGGTAAGATGGTCCAGAGAAAGAATCCTTTATGACTGGAATAGACCAACCTGGCCTCAGAGAGGTATCAGGATGTGGGCTGGGTCTACAGATGCATAAGATTGAGAAATAGCAGTTTCTATCCTTTAAGGGCTTAATATGGACCATGTGTGTTTCATAACATACCTTATTTAGTTGAACCCTTATGATAATTTTTGTGCAATAGGTTTTCAGTCTCATTTTGTAGGTTCTTACCTATCTCACATAAGAAGACCAAAACCAACAGTGGCTAGATAACTCATGCAGGGTCATGCAGCTTACAGTTGATGGAGACGGGGTCTATATGCAGTTTTGTAACCACTTCTTCTCTGGAGAGATGGAGTTTTCTTTAAATTTAAAAATAGACAATGACTTCCATTCTTATGTCTTTGTACTGAGAGGACACTGGGAAGGTCTTCCCAGAAAGCTCAAGCCCTATGAATATTGGAGGCAACATGTTGTAATATGTAGTGAAGATTTGGGGGGTCTAGTTCTAACACTAATTATTTGTGTGGCCTTAAGTAAATCCACTTATCCAGGTCTGTTTTCTAATCTGTAAAAGCAGCTGCACTTGAACCATTACTACATAGACGTGTGCTAATCAGTCGCAGCACAGTAATTGCAGAGTCCAAGGCTCCACAGATGGAGAGGAGGGAAAACCATCTCAGTGGGCAGTCGTCATCCATAGCATGCCAAGAGACCATGGCTCAAATGCAAAACCACACAGCAAGGGATAGTGGTCAGGGAACTCAGTCGGTATTAAATTCCACCTCTCCAAAGAGAGTATCCTATTTATTGTGAGAAAGTGTACCAGGACAAAACAATGACCTAGGTTGACGGGAAACAGAGACTGGCTCCTCCTGTCTGCCCAGAGAGGGAGCTCAGGGTCAAAGTGTTCAGTCCAGGGTGCAGGTGGGCCTGAGACACCTGGGTTCTTCATGTTCAAGTTTCCTAGAACAAAGCTATTTAGCCCATCTTCATAATTACCAAATTGAGGCTGTGCCTCTGATTTGGGCTGCCTGGTGTGTTGTTAGCCATATGGTCACTCTGTTAGGGATGGGCACTGGGCGTTCTCCTAGCACATGAGGTCTCTGCTCTTACAGAGGTGTGGGTCAGTTTGCAGCTCTGCCTGGAGCACGGGGACACAGTTTGGACTGATGAGCTTGTGGTCCAGGACCACATGTGCATGGCTCTTTCAAAGGTGTGCTACACAGATTCCAACATTAACTGATGCCAACTGTCTCCTTCCATCTTCCATGAAGTCAGGTTCTAAACTCTACCTTCCTGGGTAGTTTTAAGCATAGCAGTCTTTTCCTTTTTCTCTCTGTAATTTTGCTTTGTGCTTTAGAGAAATGTTTTCCTGGCTTCATTTTCAGAGAGCCCACTTTTTATACAGTGATGATGATATGGCAGAAGGCTATAACAATAGACCAGAATCTGCCCTATGAAGATTCCAGAAACACCATTATTATTAATGTCTTAATTCATTGATTCTGCACAGAAAAGCTCAATAGCAGCAGACAAACACATTTGCCTATTTTGGGAGTACAGACAGAAATATTTGACTCTGTGAATTGCCAAAACAAAGCGGGGTGAAGGACCTCAAGGAGAGCCGTGTGCTCTGAGCACAAGGACACCCTGATGGCATTGACTGCACCGTGGCAGATGCTTCCTATGGTAGGTTAATTTGCAAAAACATGAAATAAAATAAACCTAACCATTAAATCCTTCTCATTTAAGTCCCATTTGGAACTGGGCATCAGAGAAAGTCATATAGCTGCTCTGAGGATCAGGGGATGATGTGCTTTTTTCTGCAGAGTTGTTTTATTGAAGGCTAATTTGGTGCTCTGCATTCTGATTGGTAGATGGCTGTCTCTTAAGATCAGTTCCCTAAAGGGTTCAAATTCCCATTCAAGTGTTTATTAATAAGAGGCTGCACCTCTGACTCGGGCCAGGAACACTACGTCAGGCCCATTTATTGCAATGCATTATTTAAGAGCTGTCTGCAGCATTTCAGAGATCATAATGGCTGGAACAATCAGGTAGGGTCCGCTACTATAATGCGGTGAACTTCCCGAGAGAGACACCGTGCTTATGGGGAACCACAGACTTGCTGTTAGCTGCCAAATAGAATTTTTGGCAGATTACTGTCACAGAATGCTCTCAGAAGTACTCTTTTGTGGACAGTAAAAAAATGCAAATGGCAATTCACTCATGGAGTAATGATTACTTTGGACAGATCCTGAAGTGTGATATATTGTAAACACTGAACCATCAGCCTTATTTATCAGGCCCAGTTTCCACGGTTCAAAACAATTGAGATGATTTTAGGCTGGCTGTGTAGATGGATTTCTTAATTGTGTGCTACAGTTGTAGGTGATGGAACATTGTCTTTCTTAGATACCAGACGTGTATGTTTGAAACACGACCATTTTCATTCAAGAAAGCAAGCCTCGCTAACACAGTGGCTGCTGGCCAGACCTGGTCCAGGGGCAGAGCCATGGGGTGGCTAAGCCAGCCCCAACAGGGACTTCAGGATTCCTCACGGCCCAGGTTCTCAGACTGGTCCCCTCCCAGCCGCCCTGCTAGACACAAACACAGACGTGGACAGACTGGAGTCTGCTCCGTGGGACGAGTTTGAAGCTCCCTGCTCATCCGTGTCTGCCTTGGGCCTCTGCTCCCATCTTGACTGCACCAGGTAGGAACGTTCGTCCTCGGTCCACAGGTGCATTCCCCTTTCCTCCTGCGACTCTCACCTGCTCATCGTGTTTGCTGTCACGTTACCTTGACATGAAAGCCACGAGTCAGCAACGCAAGGAGCCATCGCACAGCTACCCACCAAGCACAAGCCACCCTTGATGAATCTGCTCAGAAGCGGGACTGCGTGGAGGTTCCCAAGCCATGGAGGTCATCCACAGCAAGAAGATCTATTTTGCAGATCCTTTAAAACACCACAGGTCCTGTGTAAAACATCAAGGAGACTTATTTGGGGCAAAAACAAACAAACAAACAACAACAACAACAAAAACCCTGTCATTGCTGTAAGCCAGAGAAGAGGAACAATGTTGTGTTGTGTTTCATTCTTTTCCCACTTTGGCCCAGGGTGTGTCCCATGACCCCAGAGGTCTTTCACAAGCTGCTGGCTTCATGTTTCCTGAAGGCTCACCTGTACTGGATTGGCCAGAGGTGAACCAAGCGGTGGGTCCTACAATTTGTCCACAGATCCATTGAATTCTGAAGATATCCAATAAAAAACGGAAAAAAGAAAGAAAGAAAGAAATTGAGAGAAATTAAGAAAAAAAAGAAAGGGAAAGAGAAAAAGAAAGGATGAGATCCATGTAGCCCTGACAAGATGTGTAATGAGCAGTTTAATGCTTTCTTGTAACCAGCAGGAATACTTTTTAACCTTTTTGAGTATAATACTTTCCAAGCGCCCTACTGTAATGGCAAAGACCAACTACTGCTTCCTCCCCATGGCGAAGGTGGCTGCCAGGAACGTCCATCTTTAGACACATTTACAGTTGGGTTTTCACTGAAAACAAGTCATGATGCTGTTTTTCCGATACTTCGAGGAGAGGCACACTTGTTAGGACAGCTGTGCATGCTCTGGGCCTCTTGATTGGCTTCAAGGAACACCTCTGCTCTTCCTCTTCAATGGAGGAGGTGAGGGCCAACCAAGGCGTCTTGAAAGAGGAGAACATCTAACAACAGGCAGGAAAGAATCCTTTATGTGTCTCAGGAGCAGCTTTCTTTAGAGAGAAGAAAACCTGCTTTTCTGTTTCTAAGCGTTGGACTCCATGGGTTCTTCATTCCACATTGTGCAACTATCAAAAGGGAGCCCCTCTGTAACGAGAAATCGAAAGCCAGCCCCTCATAAGGAATTGTCTTCCTTCTAGGGACCAAGATGGAAACTTCCAAACTGAGTCCCCGGCTCCTGCCGAGGTTGGAATTGAAATTTCTTCTCACAATTACTGAGCTGCAGGTGAGATATCAGTCTCTCACTCCACGGCCTGAAGGGAGCTGTGTGGCACTGGCTCGGGCTGACTTGGTATGGATTTCCTTTCAGCAAATTAAAACCCACCTCCCTTAGTGGGACAACAAAGGGACGTGGTCACATTCTGCTGCATTGTGCCAGGGCATCGCTGACATCTGCCACTCTCAAAAGAATTCTTTACAGGTTTTCAGGCGCAGGGGTTTCTCTTTAAGGTTTGTCTGCATTCTCAAAATTTCAAGCAAAGCAATGCACCACAAAATTTAAAAAAAAATCAACACGGGAGGAAAGGTAAAGGGCCAACATTTAAAAGGGTAGTTTGATTTCTGAAATTACTTTCTTCAGTTTTGGATGGTAAAAGTGGTTAGTGATCTGAATGGGAAAAAAAAAAAAGACAGGTGGGTGATTTAATTGACACCCACTCATGATTCATTTTTTATACTGTTGTAGAACATCTGCTCTGTACAAGTCAGGTCCAGATTATGGAGCAGATACATCAAGGAATAAATGAGGCTTGCTTTATGGTTTCTCAAAATGGGGTTAGTGACTGCAAGTGGTATAAGAAAAAAAAAATAGACCTGATATATGAGTGTGGTGTGTGCTCCTTGTCTTGGTAGAAAGAAAGAAACTATTTCACCCTATTTTGGAAAATAAAATATCTCATGGAAGCTACTAGGAGAATTGCAAGACACATCCTTCAGTGCTGAATTGGAAAAATAAAAATGTTGATAATAGTAACTAAGGTGCTCTGTGTGCCATCTTGATGTGTGGGAGAGTCTTGCTGAGAGCTGGAGAGGAGGCCCCTTCCAAGGGCCACATGACTCCTGCTTTCACAATTGAAGAAGCGACTCCTGATATGGAGGATGTGAACCACGTCTGGGGTGGGAAGAAGAAGTGGCTGAAGATGCCCAGGACTGGGTAGGTAGTCAGGACTGACATGGCTCTGGGGAGGGGGGTTTGGAGCTGGTACCATCACTCCTGCATGGACACTGCTCATTTCAAGCTGTCCTAGAGGTCACTAAAAGACATGCTTGGAAGCTCTGAAGGGTGATGTGGAGTGCCAATTATCTCACGTTCTGCAGACTGAAGACACCTCAGTGCTTGCCTCCATTATTAACAGAACAGATAGGAAAGATGGAGAAGTGGAAGATACACACACACACCCATGGCTTCTAGAGCCATGTGGTCAACTCCAAGGGAAGGGCACAGATTTGGTATTTGGCATTAGATTGGGGAACTTGCCAGTGTTCAGCAATGGGAATTATCAAACTGTGTGAACATGAGAGATGAAGAATCTTAGGGAGATTTAATGGGGAGCAGGTTAAGGTGCAAGGATGGCCAAAAGAAGTGTGGGTGGTGGTGCTGAAATACAGTTTCTAAACATTTTAATAAATAACCCACGAGGCTGATGTGTGATCATTTCAGGGACCCTGGGCCTGAAAGGTAATTATGCTCACCAGAAAGATAACGCTAGAACCCTCCGTGACTCTGTTAGGTTATCAGCACACTGGCAGCTGCTGGAGAAGGGGTGTCCCGTGGGGCTGGTTCCCCTCTACCCCGAGGAGCGGGGAAGCCATGATCTCTTCTTAATGTCCACCATAGCTCCTTCCTCCCGTGGGAACCCCACAGTGTCTCCAGGGAAGGAGACTGTGAAGGTTTCATGAGGCACAGGGGTGTCAGAAGCGATAAGAAGGTGAAGTCAAAGGGATCTTAGGTGGGTGTCCTCGAGGCGGTGGCTTCCTTAGCAGGGAAGCTCATGGTGTTGGGGGGAAGAGTGGGCAGGTAGATATGGGTCTGAAGCCTGGAACAGAAGGTCCAGATATTAGGGGAATAGCATGCTCCTAACTTTTAATTGCCTTATGACAACATTTTCTGAAAACGTATTCCTACTTATTGACAGTTTTTTTTTGTTCTTGTATAATTTTTAACATGCTTATTTGTTCTCATCTTCGTTCCTTCCTTCCTCTCCCCTAAACACACACACACACACACACACACACACACTCTTCTTCCCAGCTCGTTAATTGACTGTGTCAGTGTTTTCCTGGACCCACTATTCACAGCAGCCTCCCAAAAGGAAGCAGGACACACAACTCCCAGGCTTCAGAACACAAGGACCCTCTCCTCTTCTACCAAGAGAGAGCAGGACTATCTCCTCTAACAGGCTCCTCTTGAGAGTTCCTCAACAGCCTTTTCATTTTCTTCTCTAAATCAAAACGAATTTAAGGGAGTTCCCATATCTGATGTTGCAGTAGGGACTGCAGCTTCAGCAGGAGCCAGGCCGACTTCTGGTATGTTCCAAGGGTTGCTTGGCTGGAGCCCCGATACTTCCTGTACATCTTTGATTACTACGGCACAGCTTATTCCTGACTTGGGGACAGCTGGAGGGCCTTAGACAGACTTTATGATTATATCTCCTTCCATTTCCGCTGAAAATGGAGTTCATGCTTTCTCCCCACCCCCCTGACGGTGCCTGTGCACTATCAGGTGGGACATGGCAAAGCAGCGGTTGTGGTGCCTGAGCTCCTTGGTTCCTCATGTGCCCCAAGCCCTGTTCTGCATCGAGTCACACCCATCCTTGAACACCCCGGGGAGGAAGAGCGGTTGCAGTCCTGGGCACACGGGAAGCAGAGCACGTTGGCCGTGTGCACTTTGGCTGGTAAGTGGTATAGTGGGACCTGAACCTCGGCAGTACGTCTCGAGTCCCGTCCTCATAGAGGGAAGAGTAAAGAAGGGGAGGATGGGCAACAGTGAGAGCAGCGAGGCTGTTTTCCAAACGTGGATGTGCCTGGAACCCTGGGGTCCTGGCTGGCTGCAGAGGGCCTGGGACGCTGCCTTTCTACCAGGCTCTCCCGGGGATGCTGATGTCGTCTGAGGGACCAGAGGGAGGAGGCTGGTCAGAGGGTTCTGGGCAGAGAGTAGGAGTGCCTGGGGAGGCCGTGCCCCGGGGCTGTGGGAGGGAGGGGAGGGAGTGAGAGTGTCACCTGGAGCCGGCGCTGGCTGACAGATTGCATGTGGGCAGCCAGGAACAAGCGAGAAAGGATGACTCAAGAATCTGCTGGCCTGGGAAATGCTTCCAACTTCCAAAAAACACGCTCCAGAGGAAGAGAGCTGGGCCATCTGGGTGGTGTTGAGGCTGAGTTTTTGACTTGGAGTGAGAGACCCAGTTGGGAACCCATTTCTCACCCTGAACATGACAAAGTGTGACTGTCCCAGAGGAGCAGAGTAGAAAAGGACGAAGGCAGGAGCAGAGCTTCAGCGCACGTCTGATCTAAAGTGCTACACGTAGAATGCTCAGGGGGAAGGGAGGAAATGGGGAACCAGTGGGGTATGCAAAGGCACCGTGGCAGAAGTGGTCACGTGACCTCCCCCATTACTTTTGTGCCTTGGATGGCAGAGGACAGTGACATCATAGAGACTCCAACAATTGGGTAGCTGAAGGGAGGGAAGGTTGGTGTCATGCAGAGAGCTTGATACAAGCCTGTGAGTGCAAAATGAGGGGAGATTGCTTCTGATTTCTGCTAGAAAATACAACTTGGAATGGGCCATAAAAGTCTGTCTTTTATAACATTTATGGGTCTCTCTGATTATTTCCTCTCATCTCGAGTTCACAGTGCCAAGAATCAGTCTTGCTCCTTGTTGATTGGCCCCGAAGTTGGTTTATTCATGTAAATTAGAGCTGACCCTACCTCCCTGTACCCATCCTCCCTGGATGAGCTCTGGGCTCTGAAAGTCACACGCCGGCAGAGCAATGCAGACCAAGCACCAGCCCAGACATGGAAGGTAGCGTGGACCCATGGAGGACCAAGTCTGCAAAACCTCGGGACTCTGCCTGAGAGGTGGCTTGTTGGTGGCAAGATCCGTGTTATCATTTGGAGTGGAAACAGGGAAACCCGAGAGCCAGGCCCCCCATTTCAGAGTTAGGAGACTGTGGTGCTCAGCCTCGGGGTTTCCTTTCACGCAGGGTGCAGGGCTAGTACCATGGCGGCATCCTCTGCTTCTCCAACACAGGCTTGCCCATTCCGCGGTCCCCGTGGTTGGCTCCTGTTCCTCCTGTTAGGGGCCTGCCGATGGCCGTAGGTTAGCTGGACCTGGGAGGCACTGTTGGTGCTCTAAGGAAGCTTAGGCTTTGCTGCGGGAAGGGACCCCAGAGTGGGAAAATCTTGTCAGCTAGAAGGTCACCGAGTCCCAAGGAATCTGGAAGTTAGGCCTGGAAGACGGGCAGTAAAAGGCGTGGATTTCAGGCCTGGCTTTGCCAGGTTTTCTCGCGGACCCTGTTGCCCAGAGTCTGCTTTGAACTCCGGTGTGAGACCCTTGTGCCCGCCCCCATCTCTGGTGGGAACTCAGCCTGATGGAGGCTCATTGTTTGAAGGCCTCTGTTACCCAGAGAGTCTGTACTTCCTTTCTTCTCTCTGTTTCTCCTTCTTTGCCTGGTGAATGGAGTCACATTCAGGAAGACCTCACTTCCTGATCCCGGCCAGTTGTGCTTTTACTCTTCAATCACACCCTTCTGTTTATTCTTTTTCTCTTTATGAAGAAGAACACATAAACACACTTTGGCGAGTGCATTAGGAGTGCAATTGTCTATTTTGTACAAACCCAGAATACACAAAAGCATTTCAACATTTATGAAAAATGAACCTGAACTGTGATTAAGTACATTTGCTTCTGTTTTGTTAGACTTCCTAAATTGTTCCTATTAATACGATGTTCTCATGCATTATGTAACAGCTGAGAGCAAAGAGTAGACTCTGAGAGCCCTGCATGTGCAGAAGCTCTGTGAGTCCCACAAAAGGTAGGGAGGTTGTCACCAAACCCCACAGCCTGTACCAAATCACATCGGTGACGCAGCATTGGTGCAAAGAGCCCAGGCTCTAGCTGCAGGTCCTATCAAAATATTCAATGAAAGTTAATTAAATTCTCCAATATTCTTGAGAGAAGAACAAGGTATTGTGATTTTAAAAATAGATCAGTAAACAGAAGTAATAAAGAGTCCGGGAGCCTGAGCATAATGAAACAAGAAAGGGAAAAATACATTAAGAAGAACAACATAATGAATCATAGGCTGTGGATTGTGGGCAGTCCTCGGAGAGCACCTGCTCCCAGCCTTCATTTTAGGGATGGGGCCCAGCTCCTTCGATGTTATTTAAGGTTACAGAACATCAGCCCAACTCTGATTCCTGCTCTGCAGACATAACTTGGGGAGAACTCCAGGCATCAGAGGGCTCCATTCATTTCTAGCCTGCAAGGGTGCTCATGGGTGCTTTGAGACAATAATTTCCCCATAGCCATCTTGAGTGCAGAGGCTATCAGACTGGGTGGAAATTAAGCTGGGCCTCAGGAATTACTCAAATGGCCTAGGACCCAGGAAGCTCAAACTCATAGCTCTAGAAATTCAATTTTGACCATTTACCCAGGGATGGTTAGCTCTGAGAAACAGCAGACCCTAGACTAAGATGAACCATAAACCTCCATTTGTTTATGTATTGAGAGTTGGACTCTGTGTGGGAGTGGGCGATATGAAACATGTAGATCTGCAGCGAGGTGATCACACTGGGAGCCAGGACAATAACAGTAATTATAAATACATCGTTCTTCCTGCTTAGGTGCATGCTGAAATCCTGGAATTGGCCATGGCATTTCTGTTAATGTAATAGTCTGATGAAATCCATATCTTCTTCGGCATTGCTGAGTTCAAATAACCAGTTTCTGGAAACTACGCTTTAGGGAGTAGTGGGGGAATTTTAGCAGTCCTTGCTGGATACAAAATGGTACAGTGGGAAACATTCTGGTTGAAGGCTCTCGGGACGTGGGCGCGCGTCCGTCTCAGCTCAGCACTGTGCACTTATATAACCCAGGGCAGCTGCGTCTCAACTTTCTCAGCTCTGAAAGGCAAAAGTTGATGGCCTCAGACTTTAAGGAACTTTTCTTTCCCAGAGTCACGAGCCCGCTCCTCCTGCCCTCCCATCTCCACGGGTCCCACTGTGTGTTACCAGCCATTTTGTCCCCCTTTAGGACGGACAGTGACCTGGGGCTGTCAGGGAGCCTGCATACAGCCCACAATGCTGGGGGCTTCCTTGAGGAGCCCGAGGCCGACGCGGCTCAGGTTGAGGCACAAGTCAGGAGGCTGGGAAGCTGAGTGGTGAGACCAAGATGGATTAGGCAGCTCTGCTCAGCACATGGGCCACTTCTTGGGGAATGTGCAAAGAGAAGCTATACCCAGAGGGTACATCTGCCCTCCCTTTGGCTGAGTTCCGCCCCCTGGTTGCTGACCCCTTGCACTTCTAGGTCATATCTGTCCCTCCAGTGGCAGCCAGCGATCATGCTGGCATGCCATTGGGACCAAGGGAAGGGCGACTCGGTGCAGTTAGGGTGCAGGAAACCTATGGAGAGTGTTGGTGGTAGTGGCCCTGGTGTAAACAGGAGAGCATTTGGGTGAGGTAAAGCTGCTCACCTGAGAAGTCACACAGGGTACACCACGTGGTCCACCCTGAGGGGCTCCAGACGCTCCTGGGCTTGCATGCTGTGACGTGGGTCCTCCCCACCTTTCCATCTGGGAATGGGCTCACCATCGTTAGTTACCTAAGTCTGGTCCTGGACTGGGCTCTTCTGTCTCTGAAGCTCAGGGCTGCTTGCCATGTCCCGTAAACCACCAGCTAAGGATTAGAGATTGAGCTAGAGTCCCCCACTGCTGTGGATGGCCTGGGACCTTGACTGACAATCATGGCTTCTCTCCTTTACTCTCCATCTCAGGTTCCCTTGCCATTGCTGGGGGAGTGGAGTCATAGTGGTGAATCCAAACTGTTGTCTCAGAAGTGGGGAAACAGAAGTGAGGGTGGACCTGAGTGGAGGTCACAGGAAAGTTCAAACTCAAGGGCTTAAAGAGCACAGCCAAATAGAATGTCCTGGGTGACGCCAATAGCGTTGGTTCTTTTCTCCAAGACCTGTTCAGTAGAGATTTTTGACCAATAGCATTGATACTTTTCCAAGACCTGATAAGCATAGATATCGATCAATGCCCCACCCAGTATTATATAAACCCCTACACTAATACCTGTAAGTGGCCACCTTACAAGGTCCCCTCTTGCCCTGCAGGAGTCACCTCTTTTCTTCCCACTTAAATAGTCCTGCTCCTTCCACTCTTGCCTTCTATTATTGTTATGGATTTCATTCTTTGACTTTGTGAGACAAGAACCTGAAAGACATTGGCGGGGAGCTGCTGGGGTCTGCCGTGACACCGGAGGGCGGAGCCTGCCATTAAGAGCTGCAACGTGCCACTCATAGTAGTGGAGAGGAATCCGGCTTTCCTGCTGCATCTGCAGCCCTCGTCCTCCCCTGCTGTGCTACGCAGACCCCACACATCAGCAGAAGTGGAAAATCTACTTTATTCTCAAACTCCGATTCAGTGGGATAACCCAGACCTTGATCTTTGAAGGCCGAAGCCCTTAGTTTGTCTCCTTTTGTTGGGTTGCCTTGTTCTAAATTCCCCAGACAGTCTTGGCTGAATCGTGGAACTGCACAGAGGCACCCTAGGTAGGGGGCAGGCAGGCTCCTCTGTGCCATGTCCTTTGTCCTGGTAATCGGGATCAGTCTGCCAGCTAGTGCAGAGAGTCCTTATTGCCACCATGCCTCTGCAGTGAAGAACTAAACGTGGTCAGGAGGTAGCCACAGCTTCTACTTCAGTGGAGTTCAAGTGGCATCCTGTGACCACCTGGGCGCCAGCACATGACCCACGGAGTCAGACTGTGGCAACAGGAAGATGGGATTCGGAATGGGTCCCCCGGTGTGACAGCAGGAGGAGTGACTTCCACTTCTGCTGGACTCTGACCATCACAAGCGCCTGGATCCACTGTGAGGTAGACCGGGGTCCTTTCCTCCCTGGCTTCTCTGAGCTCCCAGAGTGGCCGGTGCTTGCTGGTGGCATTTTTGTTCCTAAGTTACCAGAGTCAGCCCAGATCCTCTCAAGAAGATGAGCGGTTCATTCTGTCCACTGCGAGGACACCCTGGGGAATGGTGGGACCACCTTTAGATGAGCCTCGGAAGAACGTTTCTGGGCTATGTGCACGAACTCAGAGCCCCTCCTCTAGCAGCAAGCATGGGGCTGACTCTCTGAGTACTAACTTCCTAGTCATCGCGACTGTGAAAACCTGAGTCCTTACTGAGCAGCTCGTCTGTGATTCATCACCACAGTAAACACCAGATGTCCACTCCGTTCAGCGCTACCAATAAAACAGTGATCACATCAGCTCTGCTGATAAGACTGCTCCTGGCCTCTGCCCTTCTGAAACCCTCTGAACACGGTTCTCCATTATGTGATTTCCAGGGATAGTGGATCCCAGACCCGTGTCCATGAATTGGTCAGCTCTGCAGCCTGTGGTCCCCAGGGGTAGCAGTGACATCTCCATGCCTGTGGTTCTGTGAGTTCTGCCCAGTGGAGGAGTCAGAATATGTTTTAGGAGACACTGGAGGTCTTGCTTTCCACTGTGTCCCCATTCCTTAACGGGTTTCCGCATCACACATCATAAAATCTATTTTAACTCTCCTACTACCAACCTTTTGATCCCTCTTTCAACACTACACTAAGAAAATCCTGGCAGACTCACTGCATTCAATACAGCCTATCGTATGCACTTCAGGAGTGTCCTCGCATCCTCAAGTCCAAGTTCTCCTGACCACAGACAAGATCCCCAACCTGGATGGTGCCCCCAGCTGATGACTCTCTTCTGCTCAGCCTAATATTCCATGTGCCTGAGCACCTTTCCCCTCAGTCTGTGCAGCCCGTACTGACAAGCATAATAACCCTTTGGCATTGTGTTGAACTTGCCTGACCCTGGTTTCAGTTCTGGAGTAAGTGAACTGGGCTGAGGGAGAGACTTGAGGAGAAGAGGAGTCGCACCTTGGGGCCAGCACATGGACTCTCAGCCAAAGGACCGTCCTTTTAGTCCACGAGGAGGGCTGTCATGTCTTCTGAGAGGGCTAGTGGGAAAGTGGGGGTTGATGGGTCAAAATCTCTCACCTTAAACTCCACGTTCTCTTCCCCTGAGCCCAGATTTCGCACATGTGATCCACTGGGGACAGGCACCAAGCCTCTGTGGCTCTCTGCATCATCTCCTGATGAAGCCTTGCTCTTCCTTCTCCGCACAGCGTGGTCTGGCCCTCAGAGGAGCTGGTCCTCATCTAAAGCTGCTCAGAAACCTCACATCCAAGGTGGTTGCCAGTGGAGATGGACTACTTTGCAGTCACCCTTCTTGTTTGCACTTCCCTCCTGGCCTTGGAAACAGCCCCAACCTCCACCTCCCAACACTTGCCATTGTTCTTATGTTTATTAGTGTCCCCATGATTTGCCCCGCCAGCATCTGTCTCCCACCTGCATTTCATGGTGAAAGTCTAAGCAAGTTTCAAGCCCCTGTTTGCCACAGGTTGTTGTTGCCTATTATTGTCTGTAAAGGGCTCCTCTTATTCCTTTCAGATGGACAAGCAACTTCTCTGCAAAACTCTGTCCTGAGGGTCTGCTTAAAAAGAAGACAAATAAACAAACCCCCCCCACACACACACACACACCTTCTGGTTGCACCAATAGTCTTAGTCTGGGTCTTCTGCAAAGCAGACCCAAGAAGACACCATTGAGTTCACAAATACTTTGAGAGTGTCAAGTGCAGAGGATAAGGTGGCTTAAGGGGGTAATGTGAGAGTGACAGGTGGTATTGTCACCTTGCTGGCCACAAGTTCACTGGGACCAGGAGGAGACCTGGGGTTTTCAGAAGCTGTTTTCAACAAGAGATTGTGATTGTACACAAAGCAGGGAGTCACAGACACATGGCTCAGGACACACAACAGGGGAGGAGGGGTCTCCATGAGCCTCGTTTTCCGACTCTCTTCTCTCCATTGGTCCCCTACCTTACTGGGAGCTGAGTCTTCTACAGTGTGGGGCTGTGTCTTCGGATCCCTTGAGGTGCCTAAAAATATGCCCTTCACCATGTCCTGTGGTGTGCTGGGGCTGGGCTGAGGCTCACAGGACGGGATGGAGAAGACCAGAAGCTGAGGACTCAGCGTGTCCCCAGGAATAAGAAGGGGGTTGGCGACAGCTGAGGACCTGCACCAGGTTTCTATCTGTGCACCAGCACTGAGCTGCCATGTGCCTGGGGGAGGGACGTCCCGGGCGGTTCCAGCCTGGACCATGGATACCCGTGATGGCTGGGCTGACAGGATGCACGGCTTCTTTCCAGCTGCTTCGGTTGGGGGTTTCTGGACGTGTCACTCTGGAAACTCTGGCATTTTGGTGTGAGATTCAAGTTTGTTTAAGGATGGAATAAAAATGCTTTGTTCACATAGAATATTAACACATAAGGAGATCACAGACACCTTCTCATCCAAACCCCTGTCTTTGTTCATGAGAGGGAGTGCCGTGGGCTGCAGGCCTTCTGACCACTCAGATGTGCACATCTCTCCAAGGAGAGCCTTCCTTATCTCGCTGGTTTGGAAACAAATATATCAGCAACTTTCCCTAAGTAGCAAGGAACTAGCACCTACCTGTGAGGAAAACTTAAAACAAAGAAAAAAAAAAACAGGAAAATTTATTTATCTTTATGATCTGAAAATTGTCTTATATCTGAATACGTTCCTTCCCAATATGACTTCAATACTAAATAATAAGGGCGTGAAGCCTGGGATTTAGGAACAGAGTGACAGAAGACAGCCGTCTAGACTGCAGGAAGTGAAGGTTCAGGATGATAACACCCAGCCCCATGTCCCTGCCAGGCACCTTCCCTCTGAGATCATGCTCAGAGCAGAGCGGGATGATTTCTTTCCGCAGCCAGAGCAGGGCATCTCCTCCACTTGGAAACACGGAGGCCAATGGACGGCCAGCAAGGGAAAGAGAATCATTCCGAATCTCCACAGTTCTAGTAAACGAAAGGGCATATGTTCTGAGAAATTAAATTTTGGAGCCTAAATTTGTATGTTGAGGAACTATGTGGGCATGTAAAATAGGCTGTGCTGGGCAAAATAGGACATGAGAGCTAAAGATCTAGATGATAGATAGGTGACGGTAAATAGATGATAGGTAGGTGTTAGATAGATGATGGATAAATGACAGATGATAAATAGATGCATAGATGATAGTAAATAGATAGATGATAGGTGATAGATGCATAGATAGATAAAATGATAAATAACAGATGGATAGATAGATGATAGACATATGATAGATGTATGATACATTCATAGGTAGATGATAGATGAATGATAGATGGGTAGATAAAAGATTATAGCTGATGGATGATAGATGCATAGACAGATGATAGATGATAGGTGGATGATAGCTAGATGATTGACAGATGATAGATGTATGATACATGAATAGGTTAATGATAGATATATGGTAGATGGATAATAGATAATAGATGGATGCTATTGGATAGATAATTGATTAAAGATGATGGATGATAGATGCATAGATAGATAACAGATTGATGATAGGTAATAGATGGATAGATAATAGATGACAGATGGATGATACATGCCCAGATAGGTAGATGATTGATGGGTGATAGATGGATAATAGTAGATAGTATATAGAATGTATTTGTGACTGCAAGGGTCATCTCTGCACAGAATCTTCAGATTGAAAGTGACCTTAGATGTCATGTAGAGGAATCTCCTACTTTTAAAAGTCAGAACGAGACTCAGAGAAGAGGCTTGGTAATTAGGAACAGACACAAAATGAGCACTAAATTGTCTAGTCTTGAAGAATTCTGCTTTAATTACTTTCGTAGAGTGTGGAAAAAATACATAAATCAAGGAATAATAATAAATAATGGATAAGTGAAAAGAAAAGCTTGGTCCACTAAAGTGCACAGGGGCTGAGCTGCCCAGGCTTTACACTTTCTTATTTGACTCTTTCTGTTCCATTATTCATACTGCAGAGCCTCTCCTCCTGGGAGCTGGGATGTGGAGTCCCCTGGGAGCGCTCCTTCCCTGCTACCCAGGAACAGATGGAGAGGCAACCTAATGAAGACTCTCATGCACATTTTAGCCCTTTTGGATGTTGCATGCCATATTCCAGGACTGTCCTGCTCTCCTGTGGACTGAAGTGAAAAACCTATTATAGAAGCTCAAACAGTGCAATTTTGTAGCAAGGCCCACAGATCACACAATACATAGACCCCAGCCAACCGCTCTGGGGACTTCATTCCCGGCCCTTCAGGAAGGAAAGTCTGATGGCAGGACCTTCTTGGAAGGGGCTGTCTTACCGTGTCAGGCTGTCTGTCCTAGCTTAGATGACTGTCTCTATTAGATATTTTGTCACTATCGGAAGTTCCCGAGACTACTCCTTCAAGGTCAGGAGGGCTGTACTGTAAATTTTTATTAACTACTAAAAGAATGTTTATAATGTATTTTTGAAAATATCCCTACAAGCACAGACTTCAACCTGGATCTTTTGAGAAGATTGTAGCACATCCCATTTTTCATCATTGTGGTCGTCATCGTCATCATCGTTATCACCTATTAACTGTAGTAATAATGGCTTCCCCGGGGTCTTCCCATACACCCCCAGGCTGTGCATTCATCATGTCCACCCACCCTTCTTCCTCTCCCACCTCCGCCCCTCAGCCCAGTTCCCTTCCCTTTCCATAGAAATCCCTCGCTCCCTTCCAGTTAACTCTTTTTTAGAAATCCGTTTACTATCCATTTACTTTAGTTCCCAGGTATGAGAGAAGGCGCACTGGGACTTGCTCTCTGGCCGATTTCCCATAACATGAGGTCCTCCTGTTCTGTCCATTGTGCTGCATGTGACAGTACCCCCAGGAGTGGGATAGATGGGTCATCTGGTACTGCAGCTTTTAGTTTTTTGAGGACCCTGCATAATGTTTTCCACAGGACTGTGCTAATCTACATTTCCACCAACAGTGTATACATTTATTTTTCTCCACATCCTCACCAGCATTTGCTTCTTCTTCTTCTTTTTTTTTTTTTAATAATTGCCATTCTAACTTGGGTAAGTAAAATCTTATTGTAATTTTGATTGCATTTCTCTGATGACTCATGATATTGGATTTCTTCATACATTTATTGGCTAATTGTATTTGTTCTTTTGAGAAGTATCTGTTCAGATTATTTGCACATTTTTAAGTTGGATTACTCTTTGTGCTACTAAATATTTTGAGATCTCTATACAGTCTGGATATTAATTCTTCATCAGATGGATAGGTGGAAAACGTTTTCTCCCATTCTGTAGGCTCTGTCTTTACTCTGTCAGTTGTTTCCTTTGCTCAGTCACATCTAAGTATTCACACACACACACACACACACACACACACATGCACACCACGTCTTGTGTTTTCATGTGAGCAGGGAACATACACATGCAGCAGAATGAATCCGGGAGTACAGTGGTCAGCTCCCTTCTCCCACCATGAACCCTGTGACTTGCTAGAGAGCATCAAGAGCCCTCCACGGGCACCGGGGTGTGATGTCTCTGCTCTCTGCAGCTCTCTGTGGTGCTCCCGAGGCTACTGTGCCCTGCAGCCTCGCTGATGTCCTTGTGTGACACCTAGTTTAGTGGATGATATATACATAAAATTGTGAAGAAGAGGAAATGAGAGCAATGCATACCCTGTTTCAAAAATATATCTTTGTTTCCATTTTTATGGAATTCTGTTTGAGCTCTTCCACAGGCTTATTTCAAATGAATATGTACGTTTTGTTCTCTGTGACTTGACAAATTCTCTTACCTGGTCCTCATGAGCACTTTGGCACCACTGCTTCCCGTGACCCACTCCAAAGCCCTCCACCTGAGCCTCCCGGAAGGCTCTGCATGGACTTCCTCCTGTGCAGGCACCCCCATCTTGTCAAGGCGACAGTTCTCATGAGCCACTTCCACCTAAGCTGGCCATACGATGGTCCACATCCTTGGGCTCCTAGGAGCAGATTTCTCAAAGGCTAGCATTGTTTAGCTTAAGAAGCAGCTTTGAGATGTAAAAATGATCTCACACATCATGGACAGACATCCAGGGAGGGCATTGTTAATAGGTTCGGAGAGTAGTTTATTATTTTATTCTGAATTTATCATTTGGAGAATAACATTAATTTAATCATGAAATGTAGTGATTCATTTCACTGATGTAGTTCATTACTTAAGTTTAAGGCAAAAATTTATGCTCACATATATTTTACAGATCTATTCATGTGTTTGTGTGTGTGTATATATATACTAACACAAATACAAATGTAAAGCTGTACTACCAACATTAATTTATGACTCAAAATGAATTAACAAATTTATTCACTAAAAATGAAGTTTATATATATGTATATACATATATATCTTTTTCTATCTTCTAATTCCTGTTCAATTACTTCTATAATTATAATTATACATTTATTTCATTTGCTGTAATCAGTGCTTTCATGTTTTGTCTATAGATTTAAAAAACAGAAAAAAATATTCATAGTGTTCTAATCATGTGTTGTTTTATTGTTCTAAAATCATACAGCAGGATTGGAATTATGGAGTATCAAATAGATTTATGCACCAGAAAATCCTTGATGTCAAACCCTGAACATCTGAGAAAAACCCCAAGGTGACACACTCATGCACATCACAGCTTCAGTGCTGGGGCCCGCCTGCCAGTGACTTGACCCAGACAGGGGACACCAAACAGAACACTGGTTTGCTCAGAACGACACCCCATTCTAGAGTAAAAGTAATAACCATAGTAACCATGCTTAAGAGTTGGTGCTTGACAATGGATGCTAACATACTGGGCGCCCTCCCGCTCCTGGTTCTGCTGGACAACCAAGGTGCTTCAAAATCAGCAAGCCCCATTACCAGGGAAGGAGGAATTCCCCTGGATCAGAGTCACTGTTTCCCTTTCTGCACAGCATATCTACTAGACTTTTAAACACCTACCTCATCCTTGATGTCCCGTCAGCTTCCTAAATTATACAACTTGGGGCTTGAGTCTGCTTTAGGCTGAAATACCAGATCATGTTGTGGCCAGATGGTCTCATGACTCTCGGGGGCCCAGGGTACATATTTGGCCATGACACTTCTTGTTTCTCAAAAAACAGAGTCTGAGGAATTCTGGAAACTTTCCTGAAATGTCTAACAGAATTGATTGACTGAAAAGGCTCCTTCTCCAACAAGTGCTCCAAGATGATCTTTATGAAATTGTCCTGATGCCAAACCCAAGGATCATTGTCAAAAACCTCCTAGTGGTGAAAGATGCAGAAGACGCCATATTACTGCCAACATGGAAAACCTATCCCTGAAGGAACTAAGGGGAATTAAAATGTTGATAACTGGTGTTTTGTTTGTCATGCTGTGTCTTGATTGAATTTACTGTCTGGACAGGGGCAAATTAATAATTAAAGCTGCTATATGCACATATAAAAATTATTTGTTGTCCTGCCAAGCAAAGGAAGGTAATTGTTCCTCATCCCTTACTGTAAAATGCATGTTTTTTTATTTTAGAAAATTTGGAAAGTATGTATAAGCAAAACATTAGGAAAACTCTCCCAGCACCTGCCTTACAGAGATGGCCTCTGGTGACATTTCTGTACACCCCTTTTCTTCTCATTTGTGTATTGTGACAATATATTCTCAAACTATAGATTCTGTCACACAAAATTACTTCTACCTAAAAAAAATCATCTGGCAATTTTCATTTCAATATATTTTATTTTTAAGTATAATTTTGAGTTAATTTAATAATTTAGTTGACTAGTTGAATGAACAGTGTAATAAAGGCATAGAATTGTATTCTATGCATGTATCATAATTTTTAACCTAAATTTTATCATTGGAATTTAACTTTTTAGTAGTACTTAAAATGCTGTCATAGCCACATTATTGCCACATTATTTTACACCCATTCATTGTCATTTTCTCAATTTTTAGAGGTGAAACATCTAATTAGTAAGACTTGGTTAACATACTGTTTAAACGACCCTTTGATTTTGATTTTTACCAGAGAAGTTTCCATCTTTAAATATCCTTGCAAACAGCGGGCATTTGGAAAAATATCTGCTGATTTTTATCAAGGAAAATATAATTATATCTGATTTGAACATTATTTTTGTACTCATTGAAGCTTCATTTAAGTTACTCCGCTTTCTAGTTTGGAAAGCAGAAGGCGGCATGGAGAACCGACTTGAGCAAGGGCGCTTGAGATGCGGCTGAGGGGGAAAAGCTGAAATTAGGCTCTGGTGTCCTCCCCCTGCCCCCCGCCCCCGTTTTCCTCTGCTGCCCTTTCTGTGCACATCGCCACGACACAGGAGTCCCAGAGTCCCAGAGTGAGTCGAGTCCCAGAGTCCTGTACTCTGGATTCTGAAGGAATCCCATAAAGCCCCTGCAGGGATGAAGGCTGGTGGAGTGAATGCCTGTATTTAAAGGTCATCTCCCCTGGTACGTCCGTGTTTGTTACTAGTAGGGGACGGCAACGCCGGCATTTTAAGAGACAAAGAGAAGCTCAAGAAAATGAAGCTTAGCAATAGCAATTGAGTTTCAGGAAGGAGTTTTACATTCCAAAGTCTTAAAATCCGAGTGTGTGCTGCACCAATCCCGCCTGTGTGCTGGGCCAGCCTTTCTCTCCTGCTTCTGTGCCCAGGACGTCAGGCTTTGTGGATGGGCAGAGTCAGGGCTTCAGGGAGACTAATGGCAGTACAAGGGGGGGGGGGGGGGGGGGGGGGGGCAGCCACAGCTTAGCCAAGGATTTAAAATCCCTCAGGCCCCTCTGGGTTTCTGAAATGTCATAGCGTCCACTCGTGCATGCCTGTGACTTTGGAACCAGTGATTTCACTCCTAGACCTAGAATGCTGACCCAGCGTTAACCTGTAGACCAGGCTGGGCTCAGGCATTTGCAACTTTAAGAAAGTCCCCTGGCTAATCAAATGGCTCTGTTGAGAAGCCCCTGAACTTCCTAACCCATCTTTCTCAAACTGTGGTCTCCAGATAGAAGTGTCCTCCTCCCAGGGACTGTTAGAAATTCAAGTTCCTGGGTGCCTCTCTGTGGTCCAAGCCCTGCAGGTGCTGCCAGTGCTGAGGAGAGGCTGTGAACCATCACTCTATGGCGAGATGGTGCTGAATCCTTGGAATCGGCCTACTAGAGTATAATCTCAGTGTACAGAGGACGTGCAGTGTGATCTTGTATGATGGCCATTTCTGAAGTTCCAGTTGAGCCCTGCTGCAATGGCTGATCCTGCTGAACAACAGGGAGACCAAATTGTCTATAATCTTTCTCCAGGCAAGAGCTAAGAGAAAAGAAAACCAGCTTCAATAAAAGGTGACACTATCAGTAGAATTGTCTTTGAATCACCCATTATTTATCCAGTCGCTATTAATAGAACATATTTAGTTAAAAATTCCTTATTTACCATTCAAATTGATAACACTTGCAGAGTAAAACATTACCCTTTACCATTGTCTAAGCCAAGATGGCACAAATTCTTCACAGATACTCATCAATCTCACCGTTTCTGGGAAGTGGAGGTCAACAAGTCTGCCCTCTCTAGAGGTGAGAGAAAATGAAGTA
The DNA here is from genome assembly GCF_001458135.2 of Marmota marmota marmota. NCBI lineage: Eukaryota > Metazoa > Chordata > Mammalia > Rodentia > Sciuridae > Marmota > Marmota marmota. The sequence goes on from NW_026000224.1 coordinate 1,247,051, forward strand.
CATGAGAAATCCTCAGCTGGTTTTTCTCACCACCCAGCACAGCATGATCAGTGCTCTTTCCATTTTTAGCCAGCTCTATAGTTAACACATAGTTGACTTTCAGTGGCTAATTTTGCATCTTTTTTGGAAGCATTAATTTGTAATTAACCTTTGGGCACATTCTAAGCATGCCATTTTTGTTTATAGTTCATAACAGGCTGTACCTAAGATTTATAAAATTATTTTTTGCTGCAATAATTTAAAATAAGTACAGTAGCTAGGCTAAAAAGAAGACTCAACAATTATCAGTGATCTTTTGTAATTTGCCATTTATTTATAAACCATGCTCTTTTTAACAAACCAACAAGCTCTTTCTAATCATTTAAACAGAAATTTAAAATGTCAATATACTAATTTTCAGAAATATTAAGTGCTTTTCATAAAAAAGCACTTTTTCTCTTATTTAGTTTTTTGGAGCATTAATATAGAGTATGTATATGCCATAAAGGCTCTAATGAAGACTTACCGTACCCACTGCACACTCTGCAATAAAATACACAGCTAGATACTAGATAGAGACAATGCTTGACAGATAAATAGATGGTGGATGATTGACAGGTAGATTCTAGACTGATAGTTGACCATTCTCAACAATTTGGGATGTACAGAGTGCGCCTGTATGTGTTTGTGTGTGCTTGTAGATATTTTACATCAATATCTAACTATGTATTTTTGGACCCCAAGTATCAAGTCAGTTGAGTCTGACATGGTAATTTATTGGAGTTTAACTAACTGCACTAGTTGGCCATGATTCCTGGTACTACAAGTCCTGGATTGCGACAGTCTCCAGCAGACTTTCAGGTGCCCTCCTGATCCTCTCTGGCTGCCATCACACGGCTCCTCTCTGCATTGATCCACGCAACCCTCTTTTATTCAGCACTCACTATGACCATCATCTGGGCCAAGTGCTGACCATTAAAACATTAAGACCATTAATGCTACAGTTTGCTCAACCACAATCAGACGTCCCTCAGACTTAATTTCCTTGTCCTAGTTCATCTGCTATTGCTTATAGCTTTATTTATTTATTTATGATGTTACTGATGTCTTATAAAAGTGCATTTGGAGTGCAGGGTGCGGGCCCTGAAGCAGGCTGCCTTCTCCACCTATCAGTGCAACCACCCCCAGGCCTCTCACGTAATCTCCTTGCACTATCAATGATGAGGGGATAAGTAGTGTGTCCCTCTGCGCCTGTTTTGAGGGTCCTCTGAGTTAACACGTGCAACTTCCTGTAAAAGAACTTGTATTATTTTTAAAGATGCCTGGTGGCAGGGGACGTGGACAAGCCTGCAGGCTGGTGGGGCTGAGGCTTGCTGTGCAGTGCTGCTGGAGGGCACAGAGCTGCCTGGTAACCCCTGTCTTTAGGCATCATGCTGCCCTTTTGCCCCCAGAGGGAGCCTTCTTGGAAATTTCTTCACCAACCAGGATGGGGATTATTTTGAGTTGCATTTTTTTGGAGAATTGAGAACAGATTTCTGATGCAATCTGGAGTTGTGGGAGTGAATTTTCCCTGCAGAGCAGACAAAAGACAACTTGTGTCCTGATCCATATATCATCTGCATTTCCCCCAAAATGCATCAGGACCTTATTAAATCCCATGTAATCCCCTTTCTCTCATGAACCATTTAAAAACGATGCTTCCCAGGCTGTGGAGGAATATAAGAGCTCAACTGTGCCGTCAATGGTTCCTGCAGGTGGAGAGAGACGGCCGGGTTCTCTGCATAGCAGAGAGACCCGTCCAGCACCACATCTGCTTTCAAGCATGGCAGGAAGCTCAGCTTCCACTCCTGACAAGTGCATCTCAACGGGCTCCAACTGTGAGGAAAGAGAAGCGACTCCTGGGTGAAGCTTGACGGGGAGACAGCTACAGCAGTGGCCGGCCGCATGGAGGACTGCATGCTGGTGCGGGGCTTCCAAGGCAGCGCATCTGAATTTCAAACGGAAACATTTTAAGACCCTCTGGGAGGAGGGAATAAAGTTTGATATTTGAAGCAAGCACGGAGCGAAGGTTCTTAACACATCCACACTCCCTCCTCGCCCTTCTCCCGGCGAGGTCCCCTGACTGAGCAGCTGCTTTCTTTGCAAGTGCCTCGAGGTGTGGATCCACAGCGATTTCAAACGCTCTGCGCTCACAGCCAGAGCCTGTGGAAATGGAGCTGTCAGCACTGAAAATTGAAATGCTTTGGTAGAAATCATATAACAAAGGAGGTGAAAGTACCCTGCTCTCCATAGGTTCAGGCTTGATGATATTATTCATACCATCTTCATTTTACACCAGGCTGCCAGCTCATTTTGAAAAACAATTGTCAGTGTATTTGGGGCTGCTGGAGCTGAACCTGCTGGCCCCAGGCTGGGATTGATGGGGGCCTGACAGAGCTGCTGCTTCCCCAGGCCTCTCTACTTAGAGTGCATGAAAGTTCAAGAATTTTCCCTTCCCCTTTCCAAGCAAAATACACTTGTGGCTCATGATTCTCATTGTGAAATTCCATTGAAAGATTTTATTTTGCTCTAAAGGGGGATTTCATGACTATTTGGCCACAGATTCCCGCCTGAGGCAGCTGGGTGCATGCACACCCTCTGCAGTGTCTTGAGGGCAGGAGGGCTAGCAAATACTGCCACACTTCCCAGGAGCTGGAGGGAGTGAGACCCGATGCTTGCTGTGCCCCTACTATGTGCCCATCACTATTGAAAGATGATTTTCAACAATTATCTTGCTTTGTGTCCCCCAGGGCCTAGGTGGCATGGGGTGCTCACTTAGCCAACCTGGAGCTCAAGAGTAGAGCTGGAGGAACTCTAAGGTCCTGTAGGGAGCCTGTGCTCTAAAGGACACGTGCTGGAGTGATGATGGCTGCAAGATGGTCATAACCTGAGTTCCTCATCAGCCTGTCCGGCCCCCATGCTCTAGTGTTTGTCTTTTTGGCTATCTGCTCTAGATCAGGGTCTCCCATGGTCCTAAGCAGCCTTGTATTACTTGCTCCAAGAACTTTCCGTATGAAACATTTCACATTCTAGACAGATGCATTAATAAGGAACTATTGATCTCTCCATTTGAAAGATCCAGTCGTATGTATGATATACCTGTCAAACCACTTCAAGTTGAAAGAATTCTGGTTAAAATGAACTGGTCTGTCCTACAACATTCAAGTTGCAATACTTCTGAGAATTTTTGAAAGATTGTGATTGTCCCAGACACACGTCATGGAGTCTGGGTTTGTGGGGGGCTCAGGAGCATCACCACACACACGCATTTCCCTCTCCGCTCTGTCTGTGAGGCGAAAGGGAGCCTTTCCCGTGGAGCTGGGCTCGTCCCATTGCTCTGGGTTTCCCCCACAGCCCGCTCCTTCTGCTTCGGACTTGTGGCTGTGCCTGATGCCCTTCTCTCCATGTATCACATCCTCTCTCTTCATTCTCCTCTACACATGCTTTACCCTCTGGCGAGATCTGATGGTGCAGCATGTAATGTGAAGCTGAAGATTAATGATGTACAGGGTTTTTGCCATAGGCGGTTCTGCGAGCACCCTGTCACCTTAACCCTGCACCTTCACCTCATCTGTTCCCTCGTGGCCGGTGCTCTACCCTGTGCCACTCACTAGAATGGTACCATGGAAGCCAGGTTCAGTTGTGGGTACCTGTCAGAAGCCCTCCCTGTCATGTGGGGGGCAAGTGGTTGTCCCACATATTTCTCGACTGGCTTGTTGGAACATTTTACGCATTGTATCCCTCACCAGGGCTGAGACTGTGTTCTGTTATCTCTCTGTTCCCAGAATCTATTATGACAGTGTTTGTGCAGTAAGGATCACTGAATTGAATCCTGACTAGGGTATTACTCTTCTCATGTGTGTTTTAATCTAAATGGGAAACTGGAAGAAAGGGAGAAGAGAAAGAAGGTAGAGAAAGAGCAGGCCACGGTGCAGGAAAAAGGGAGGGGGCTGCCTTGGGAGAGGACCACTCTGTGTTAATGGAGTAATGAGAGAGTGTATCTTGGGGAATAGTTCAGGGAGGTCACTCTCTTTTTCAAAGGCTATCTATACTGGACTGTTTGCTATAATTTCATAAAATTAAATTTTATACTTTAAGCATATGTAGATAAAAGTGTACAGATTTTCAACAATAACTTGGAATAAGATGTCTCTAATAGCATAAAGAAGGATAAAGAAATACAACTTCTGTTCCTCTCAGAAACTTCCAAGGCCACTGTAATATCCTCAAGACGTTTAGGCACACTGACAGATTCATGCATTGCAAAATCCACACTTTAAGGTATTTGGTACAAATGAATGGTTAAAAACATTTAAATTTTAGCTACACTTACATTTTCTATGTAATCTTGGGAAGGTCAGATACCAATTCTGTTTTAACTTTATGATTTTTAAATTGTAATGAGGCAGTATACATGGATTCTTAAGGCACCATACTGTGTAAATGCATTGTTATAATGTGAAAGACGTTTATTTACAGAATGTGAATACATTGAGAAACACCTCTTGACCACTTCTAGGCATGGTCAGGAATCTAAAAATACCCTGGCATAGATCCTACCCTGTGGGAGATCTGTGTAGTAAGGAAGAAAAGAAGAAAAGGAAAGGATGGTCATTAAGAAGGCTGTGAGCTGCATGTCCTCAGACTGGCCCAGGAGAGGCCGATGGAGGGAGGCCTTCCGCGGGCCATCAAGGCTTGCAGATGGCCGGACGCCACAGTCCAGAGTGCGTGGCTGATGGTGCATGACACGGGGGCAGCAGAGGAGCCTGGAGCATGAGGAAGCCTGCGAGGGTTTGCAGGGAGAAGTTGAATCCTGCCATGGAAGTTAATTAACCAGAGGCCGGACAGGGACGAGACCACTTGTCAGTACTGCCAGAGTCTAGGTGGGTGTGGGGCTGTCCTGGGCAAAGGAAAGGCGAGGGGGATGAGACGAGTGGTGGGTCAGCGAGTGAATGACGCAGCAGGACCGTGATAGAACTAGGGCCTTGTAAATGCGCGACATGAGGCGGCGGGTCGCCAAGCATCGCAGCTGCAGGCTCCTTGTCCTCACAGCTGGCTCTTGTCACACCGGACAGGAGTCCACAGGAGACCTGGACGGCCCAGGGAAGGCGTCGGGAGGCGGCGGGGCACATGGTTGTGATTGACAGCTCTCGGGGATCGCACCGTCTTACGCGCGTGCTCCGGTTTCGGGCAGTGCTGCAGCATTGGGGCTCTTATTCGATGGCTTATTAACTGTATTTCCAACCCATCTCACATTTCAGTCGCCCGTGCCGCAGAGCAGGCCCCGGAGGAGGCCTGCGCGACGCTGCCC
>NW_026000224.1:1258401-1282638 GCF_001458135.2 Marmota marmota marmota
ATATATATATATATATATATATATATATATATATAATTTTTCTGTAATGTTAAATCTTCTCTTCCTGTATGTCCATATTATTTCCTTCCGGAACATATGATATATGGTTTGCAGTATTTAACCACCTCCTAAACACACTACCAAAGCATCAACTTTTCTACATAGTAAATCCTCGAACACATTTAGATCTTTTGATGGACTTTTTCTCTTGGTCAACTGATCTATTTATTTATGTTTATATGTGGACAAAATTGTAATAATTTTATTATATTTTTATTAGTTTTATAATTTTACATAAGTAAGATAGGCTCTAAACAATTACTCTTTGAACTGAAAATCATTTTAGCTAAGTCTAAGTGCTTTTTTCCTAAAAGTTTGTCTTTTGTTAATTAAACTGCTAATTGGTGAGGAAGCAGTGTTCTGCTGCAATTATCGAGCTTCTTTTTTTTTCCTCTAAATAAAGTTTGGTAGTTTTTCCACATACATGGTGTCTCTTTTGAATTTTCATTTCTAAGTGTTTTAGTTCTCTTTTCGAAAGTGGTCATCGTTTTAACTTTCTCCTGAAACTATTTAGTGCCTATTTATTTTATATTGTAAACTATTGATTTTATTTTTCATTTGGACCTGGAAAATCTAGTATGGACACTGAAGTATGATCTAATTATTGAAACGCATATTACACACAGCTTATGCAGATTTAAATTGGCTCACTATGTGATGAATGTGTTGAATCCATTTTCTTATCTAAACGTGGGCTATCCTGAGGGTTGGCTGGCTTAACACGCAGTGGAAAGCATTACAGGGGACGGTCCATCCAAGAGTGGCAGCAGCAATGGTCCTAGTGGACAGGAGCTGAACGAGAGCCACCCATGCAGATGGAGCTGATGGCAGAGCCTGTGTCCCGGTGTCCACGATGCCGTCATTTCTTTTTGCTGCAACACTAAGCCTCTCAGAGCTGGAGGCTGGGCCTCTGAAGTCAGGGTGCTCCAGGCCCTGTTCCGTCGGGGGCCTGTACAGGGATCTCTCCTCGCCCCTTCCCAGCTTCAGGTCCTTAGCTTTCTGTGTCCTGGGGTGTGGTCACTCCACTCCCTGCCCTCATTGACTCGGGATTCCCCCTATGCACCTCCATCCACACGAGGCTGCCTTCCCTAGGAGCGCCATTCTGTGGGACGAGGAGCCCACCCATCTCTATTAGCACTCAGCTCCCCTCGTTACACCTGCAATGACCCAGGAAATCCTTTTATAATTATCTTTAGGTAAGGCCACAGACTGAGGCAGTACAGGTTAGGAATTGTGCATACTTTCCTTATTTTGCAGAGAGAGGCACAATATTCAACCCATAATAGGGAAAAACTCATATAGGCTGGGAAGATTTATAATTGCTTTGTCATTTTTAATATGAACACTTATAAATGTTTTATGTCTAGATTACTTGCCTAAAATCTTCAAAAAGATATTAGATAATGCGATGATATGGTATTTTGCCTTTTTTAACTTTGAAAATAGTTTGGACCCTTTAGGCTGGGTATAGCACATTTAAGTAGATTTTTAGCAGGTTTTGGCAACTCTACTTAAGATGACCAAAGATGTTATGTATCAAGAACCATAATAAATATGTGGATTTCAACTGAAGCTAAGACATCATTTTACAAGGGTAATTATAAAATGATTTCCTTAGTTTTTAAGAAACTGAACTTACAATCTTATATAAAATACCCTTGGCTATCAAACTTCATGTCAAAAACAGCAGAAGCTTTTGAAATAGCTGTCACAATTCATTGCAAAGTGATTAGATTTCTGTGATCCCCAGACTGCTCAAATATCATCTAATTCTTAGTGCCTCATTTGGAAAGGGATCAAGCCCAGAGAAAGTGGAACAAAAACCTGAACTGCCCACGCAGGCCAGAAGGGGCTTGCTGGTCTTAGCACAGCCCTTGCACTTCCTTCAGGTAGCAGCCCTGGAAACACACATCCTGAGAAGGCTGGGATCAGGGGAAAGGGTGCTGATCCAGAATTTCTAAAGTCAGAAGGTTCCTAGGGACAAAGAGGTATGCCCAGGAAAGCACAATGGCATCAGCCATCAATACATACTCTTCAAACCAGCGTGTCTTTCCTGGGGGTTTTTTTCATTCCACCGCTGGCTAGAAGTGTTGAACAAATTGCTACTGCTCCAAATTAGAGTATTGGGCACTCATTTCTAAAGGCACTTTACAGTATTGTTTTTAAATTAGGAAACGGTGAGCTAGATGATTATGCCCCTCGCACTGACAGGTGATGTTCTCCTCAGTCCCCCATAGGTGGTGCTGTTGAGACTGAAAGTGTCTTACCCTCGCTCTGCTTCTGAGAAAGTTCCCTGGCTGGAGTTTGCTACAGTCTTCCAGGATTTCCCGTCTCTAAATGGATATTGATAGTGTTTGGTCCTTAATCAAAACAGTTTCTTTCCCGCTCAGGATGGAGGGTAGAGGTACAGTCTTGACATACTGACCAGCCTTCAAGATACTGATAATGATACAACTAGACTCCAGTTCCCCCAAATCAACACAAGTTCACAAACTCTGAGATGAAGACGTTACTCTTATAACGTTATGAAGACTAGCTAGACATTATTTGATTGTTTTATGGGAGGGCAGAATTAAGCAATTGCCATCCATTAGGAGAAAACTGAAATTCATTAAAAGTGTGTTTTCTGATATTTCCTTTCTCTGTCTGCTCTCAGGTTTGCTTTCATGCTGATTACCCTTTCTGCACCGACCCACGACCGCATGCCACTGGGGTTCTAATCCAACTCTTTGTCCATCCCTCCATCCTGTCACTGTCTTTCTAGGAAGTGTTTGTTGCTCGCTTACTTTACTCCAGAACTGTGCGAGAGCAAAGGATAGAGTCTCAGCAATCACGAGTTTTAGAGTCTAGTACAGGTAATAAACACATTTTTTTAAAAAAGAGTAAAATTTCACCAATACTATAGGCTTTCCATTTCTCAACACTGTAGCTAGCAGATATTGATCATTCAGCAAGGGAAAGATAACCGAATGATGGTTGGTCCTATCTGTTACCCTAGCAAATCTTGCTATTTAAATATATAAAATGTGACAGATGGAAAAAAATACATCTTAGAAAACTTGATGATAGAAATGAAAGTACTGCAGCCTCTCGTAATGAGGCACTTGAGCTAAAATACTGCAAAATGGTCCCAGGATATCCCTGTCACCATAAGTGGACTTTTTGGATAGGCCCTTTCTCAGGCTGAAAGCAAGCTGGTTTTCCAAAAAGGATGCACCCAGAAGGGCCCTGGATTGTTCTGCCTCCTTGTGTGCCTGAATGCGCTCTGTTGCTCTCTGGGACATCACACTGGGTTCCTTGCTCCTTGTGTTACCAACAGGAAGCTGAAGAAGGCCCTGTTATTTTTGCAGCTTGATGAGCCAACACTTTTTTAACTATCCTTGACTCATATTAATACACAGAATTTGCGAATTTGAGTCAACTGTAATTTGTAAATTGTAGTTAATTAGGAAGTCCTAATACAGCACCTTCCAAAAAGGCCAAAACACTTTGCATAGAAATAGCCAATTTAAAAGTCACAATTTTCCGATCCTGGCGTCCTGTGGGGTTGATTTGATCTACTGGATGTTGTACTTTATTCCTGTGGAGAGCTGGAGAACTATTGCTAACTGATGACTTTATTAATAAAAATGGTTTTGAGCATGCATTGTAGGTTCAGGTTGTTAGCCACTGGAGCTGACAGCCACCTCTTGCTGACCCCAACCTGGGAGAGAGATGGCGCTCGGCCTGCTGGTGCTGCCCCTGCACAGATCTTAGTGCCCCTGTTTGGGTTCAGGTGCCTTTTGCCTTCTCTCCCATGATGGAGAGCCAGGGGATCTTTAGTGCTGCACAACTTGGGTAACCTGGAGAAAATTAGAATAGATATCTTCAGAAGCTTGAGTGAGGAACTCTCTTTTCTGCAAACTAGGGAAAAAGAGATGCTCTGCTTTGAGGTCTCCTATGAAAATGGAGTCTTTCTCCAAGAGTGTGGAAAGAAAGGGGTCTGGATTTTCCCCGTCTGTCTGAGTCAGATACGGGTCTGCATCGTTCCTAGCAGCCCTAGTGACAGTCGCCTTGGATCATTTTAGCATAAAATATTCTAAAATCTGTTGGCCAGTCATACTTTCAAGCAGCCAGGGCACATATCTCTAGGGCCCAGGCCCCCGAGGAGGTCTTTGATGCAGGGAGCTGCTCAGGCAAGCCTGGACTGGACACAAGTTTTGCTCCCTCTCAGTGGAGAGACAGCTTTCTCATGTATTCAGCAGCCATTTAGACGCAGCAGCAGAGTTAGTCAGGGGCACATGTCTTCCCCTCAAATGCAGAGGGGGTGTCATTGTATCTTAACCCAGTAAGTAATCCATATAATGAGAACAAAGGGCTTACATTTTTATAACTCAGACTAGAGATAATAGGCAGGTACTGTTGTATTTAGACAGATTTCCACCTAAGGTATTAACCAAAACCAAAACTATATATATATATATATATATATATATATATGAGAGAGAGAATCTTTGATTATTTCTAAGACATGTTTATTGTAAATGATCTATCCCCAATCTATGGCATAGAGAAATCTTATGTAATTGAAATCCAATGTCTAAGTACAAGACTGTAACTTTAATATACTAGAGGAGATTTGTGGAGTGCATTCCTCTGGCCCTTTGAGTGATACAATAAGGTAGTCTTTATTTACTTACTTTAAATTTTTTCATATAAAGTTTTCTATTTTTATGATTTTTAAATATGATTACAAATGTAATACTTTATAAATAAAAAGAAACACAAAGATACCATTAGGCAAAAAGCAAGGAAATGATCCACCAAGCCACACTAGTGACAATCCCGTGACATGTGTCCTCCCAGTCTTCCTCCAGAACACCACCACACTAACACTTGTGGAGGTCTCTGTGCAGAAAGGACTTAAAAGGGATTACTGTTCTTTTTGTATCATGGTTTCCTACTCTAAGCATCATTTTAGTATCAACTTGTGTAGATTTTTTTAAATGAACATTTTGGCAGGGGTTTCTAAAGATTGAACTCAGGGGCACTTGATCACTGAGCCACATCCCCAGCCTTATTTTGTATTTTATTTAGAGATGGTGTCTCACTGAGTTGCTCAGGGCCTTGTTTTTGCTGAGGCTGACTTTGAACTGGTGATCCTCCTGCCTCAGCCTCTACATGAACTTTTATTGTAGTATACAATGTATACTTAAATGCTTACAAATAATAAAGTATAGCTATTTTGTTTGTGGTTTTGTTTTTGTTTTCTGTGGGGCTGGTGATGGAATCCAGGGCCCTGCACATACTAGGCAGGCATCGTCCCCTGGGCTACAGGCCCATCCCAAACAAAGTTCACAGAGTAAACACACCCAAGATCCACTCCCATCCAGATCTAGAAGCAGAGGGTTTAAACATGTTTCTGCCCTTCCACTTTGAGAAAGGGGACTGTCTTCAATGGCCACACATAACATCTGTTCCTAAGTGTCAGGGGCACCTGCAGTCCTTATGGAACTCCAGGTGCAATTTGGATACTCAGCGTCAGGCAGTTTCTCCAACAGGCTGAGCTCATGGAATTGGGATTGGTTTTAACTCAGGGTCATGAACCGTGATTGTTGACTGAAGTCCCAGTCTCCCATCCACAGTTAAGAATGCTCCCGTTTCCTACCTGAGCGACTCACCACGGTCTGGCTCCAGAGCTAGAAGAGGGTCTTGGCAGCTGAGGGGCTCCCTGTGTTTGAATCCGAAAGCTGATCATGCTCAAGGTGCCAACTTGGGTCCTGGCCAAGCCACTGTGACTTACACTCTCAGAAGCTCTGCGCCTATGGAGTCACCAGCCCTGTCCGTCACACTTTCTTGGTTCCAGGTTGTCTTTGCTTGAATTGTCTGTTCCTCTCTCCATTAATTTCTGAAGATTCTGCATAATTCCTTGGGCATTGTCATTATTAATACTTTAGAATTACATGTTATACTAAATACTACAAAAATAATTATTAGTAAAAATTCATTTCAGCAGGCCAGTGTAGCTTTTCACAACAACCTGTGTTGTTGTCAGAATTGACAGAGTATGTATTAAAATTTAACTACTTAAAATATGTCATAATTCATAGCAGTATTTTGATTATATACCTGAAATGAATGTATCACTCAGAGTTAATTGTTTCAGAGACTGATATGAAAATTGGCTTAATAATATCCAAAACATCATAAAAGATGTCCTCTTAAAATGTAGAAAAGATTAGTTAAATCTCAATTTTATTCTTTTTTCACATAGCAGTTACAGGATGTAAATTAGATTTTAGAATGTTTTAAAATCAAGACATAACATTGATAATGGAATTTGTTGTCATGCTTTTTTGATATTTGCCATATCTAAAATAAGTTAAGAGTAAATAATTTCAAGGAAAATTAGGGGTAACTAGAAATATTTTTAAAATTCAGGTGTAATATGATGGGTATATTGTATAAATACTTATTTACAAATTCTCAGTATTTAATAAAATGTTGAACAAAGACTAAATTACATAAGAAAATCTGAATTTCAAAACTTTATATTGGAACTTATTTCATAACCAAATATTTTTTTGACATAAATGCAGCACTTATGTAAATATATTCCTTTTTACTTGGTTTAGGGATTTTTGTTTCTGAAGCTTGGTAAGAATGTGACAGGAAGTGTGTGAAACATCACATTTAATGAACTCCATAAGATTCAAATTATTGGTTGTAATAGCAGTTTATTGAAATTCATGCATTCCTCAATACTGCATTGAAGAATCTATGGATTAAAGGTGACAGAATGTCTTCTTTTCCTGTAATAAATAAATCATCTAGTAAATGAAGTGTTTTGGACCTAAGAAAATAGGTGTTGTTGCATGATACCCTTCTATAGATAATTTTCTTGTTTGCAAACAGGTGAACACCAATATAAGCCCAATTTCTTGGTTGGTAGCTCTGTGTGAGTGAGATGGAACCTTAAGAATGAGATGTAAATTCAAACACAAGAGGTACATAGGACTACAAGTGTACAAAATCACAATAAATCCACTCCAGGATACATTATCATGAAAATGCCTAACATACAGGATAAGGATAGAGTTTTAAAGTCTGCAAGAGAAAAACAGCTGGGTCAAATTTTGAGGTAATCCAAATAAATTTCAGCTGATTTCTCAACCCAGACACTAAAAAACAGGAGGGTTTGTTATAATAAATATTAAATTCTGAAAGAAAATTGATGTTAACCAAGAATACTATACCTAACAAAATTTAAGCTTCAGAACTGAAAATGAAATAAAAATCTTTCATGATAAAACAGAAGCTGAAGGAATTCATAATCAGAAAGCCTGCATTACAACATACATGAAGAAGAAATAAAAAATACGAATGAAAAGCAGTGAAGGGATGAATTACAATAGAGGTACAGTCAATTAAAGGATAATCAAGTCTGCTTTAAATATTAAAAATACAACAAAAGGGCATGAAGTAAAGAGCGTCTCTCTATGAAAACATTGAGCATGAATGAACTAAACTCTTTTTTGAGAGAGAGAGAGAGAGAGAGAGAGAGAATTTTAATATTTATATTTTAGTTTTCGGCAGACACAACATCTTTGTTTGTATGTGGTGTTGAGGATCGAACCCGGGCCGCACTCATGCCAGGCGAGCACGCTACCGCTTGAGCCACATCCCCAGCCCTGAACTAAACTCTTTAATCAAAAGGCATAAATTATCAGATTGGATTAAAAAACAAGACCTAACAATATGCTGTTTGCAAGAGACTCACTCATAGGCAAAGATATCCACAGATTGAAGGTGAAAGTATGGGGAAAAACATACCATGCAAATGGTACCCACAAATAAGCAGGGGTAACCATTTTCAAAGCAAAGTGGATTTCAAGCCAAAATTAATCACAAGAGTCAAAGAAGATAACTTCATACTGCTCAAGGGAATCAGAAAACAAGATAGACTGATTGCAAATATTTATGCTTCGAACAATGGTGGGTCTATGCACACAAAACAAAGCCTTCTTAAAATTAAGCATCAACTAGACCACAATACAATTATGCTGGGTAACTTCAACACACTTCTTTCACAACTAGATAGATCATATAGACATACACTAAATAAAGAATAAAATTTAAAATTACAATTAAATACAATTAAAAATATGGACCTAACAGACATCTATAGAATATTTTATCCTTCAATGAGCAAATTCCCTTTCTTCTCAGCAGCACATGAAACATTTTTGGAAATAGACCATATTTGAGGTCACAAAGTAAATCATAGAAAGTAAAGTAGATAATACTTCACATTCTATCAGATTATAATGGAATAAAATTAGAAATCAACAATAAGATAAAGAAAAGAAACCACTCTAACTTTTGGAGATTAAATAATACACTTTTGAATGTGAATTGATTGCAGAAGATATAAGGGAAGAAATAAAATTCTTTGAAGTAAATGAGACTCCTGATATACCATATCAAAATTTCTCAGAATAAAGATCGTTCTAAAAGAAAGTTTATAGCATTGATTTCATGCATCAAAAGAATAAAAGATACCAAATAAATAATCTAACAGTACATCTCAACACACTAGAAAAATCTTCAAAATTAATGGAAGCTAGGAAATAATTATGATCAGAGTTGAAATTAATGAAATTGTGAATAAAAAAAAAGATCAATGAAGCAGTTTTTTGAAAGTAATAACAAGATTGATAAACCCTTAGCCAAACTAACCAAAAGAGAAAAAAAACTCAAATTCACAAAATCAGAGATGAAAAGGGAAATACTTCCACAGATATTACTGAAATCTAGAGGACTGTGAGAAATTATTTTGAAAATTTATACTCCAGTAAGTTAGAAAATCTTAAAGATATGAAAAATTCCTAGAGACATATGATCTACCAAAATTGAACTATAAGGATATAGAAAACTTAAATACACCAATACTAAGTGATGAAATTGAAGCAGCTATCAAAAGATTTTCAACAAAGAAAAGCCTAGGATTTTAGAGATTCTCAGCAAAGGTCTACTAGACCTTTAAAAAAGAACTAATATTAGTCCTCCTCAAATTATTCCATGAAATAGAAAATATAAAGGACTAAAAACAATTAATGCCAAAAAAAGAACCCAATCAATGTGCAAGAGAACTACACAAAAACTTCTCAAAAGAAGAAATACAGAAGGTCAACAAGTATTGGAAAAAATGTTTAATCTGTAACAATTAGAGAAATGCAAATCAAAACCACATTGAGATTTCATTTCACTCTAGTCAGAGTAGCAATTTCAAGAATACAAATAATAATAAATGTTGGCAAGGATGTGGGGGAAAATGTACACTTATACATTATTGGTGCAAATTAGTGCAACAAACTTATAGGTTATTGGTGCAAATTAGTGCAACCACTCTGGATAAAGAAAATGTAGTATATAGACAAAATAGATTATTACTCAGCCATAAAAAGAATGAAATTATGGCATTTACTGGCAAATGGATGGAACTGGAGACTATCGCTAAGTTAAATAATCCAGTCCCTAAAAGTTTTAGATTGAATGTTTTCTCTGGGAAAATAATCCAAAATAAAGGGTAGGGGGGAAAGAAAGAGAGAGAAATGGAAAAAAAAGGGAGAAGGAATTTCATCAAAATAGAGGAAAATCAGTAGAGTAGATAAAGGGGGTTGAGAGAGAGGAAAGAGGATGAGGAAAGGGAAGAAGAGTAGAATGTATCTGAGCAAACTTTCACATGTACATACATGAATATTCCACAGTGGATCTCAACAGCAAGTGTATCCACAAGACACGAACTTTAAAAAGAAAATATAAATATGTTGCAGAAAGACAATGAGAGGAGGGGAGCAGTGGGAGGGAGGAAGGGCTGGGGACTGAACTAGAGAAAGTTATATTCCATGGTGTTGTGATTATGTCAAAAATGCATCCTAATGTTTCATATAACTAAAAAGAATCAATTGAATAAAAACAAACAAACAAACAGAAAAGAAATTCAGGATTGGACTCATGTATCCCTCTTTGTTCCTTCATTAATTCAACCAATAAGTGTTTTCAGGTCTCCTGTGTGTCACATGGTAGACAATGAAGACAGGAAAGCAAGCAAATTACCCCTTGACCTTATAAACTTCAGCTGTAGGACACACTATCAAACATCTTCATGCAATGCCTGTGGAGGGTGCTAGAAAATCAGTTCTGAAGAGGGACATGGAGAAGCCAAGACACAAGTGAGCATCTCTACTTGGTCAGGGAGGGTCAAAAACAGATTCCTATGAACTCAGGTTATTTCGGCTTGAGTCTCACCGGACCTCAGGTATTTATCAGGCAAACAAGACTGATAAATAAATAAATATTTATTTATTTATAAAATAAATATATCACAGTCAAGAGAAAACATGAGGAAAGGCAGCGTGGGGTGACCATAGACACACAGCACACCGAAGAGCTGTGTGAATTCCTCAGGCTTGAAAACATGGAGCAATGGATGCATCAGGCCTTTCATTCAGTCTCTTAAGATTGTTTAGCCAAAAAGAAAAGAGAAATGGGTTCATCTGTCTTTGTCCTGTGGCAAGGGGCTTGGGGGATCAGTCGCTGGAACTGATTTGAAGCATGCAAGTCAACGTTTATGGCTCCTGGGATCCTCCTCGAGTTTCCTCTCTGAGCACAAAGTGGTCACCAAATCATTTCATCTTTATAGCTTTGGCTTTTCCAGAATATTTCTTGATTTAATTGACCTCAGGAAATTGAAGTTGTTAAATCCTGTATGCTATGTGAGTTCATTAAGAAGAGTAGTTATTTGAGGAAGGTATCCCATGTCAGACCCTAGTATTCCTACAAAGTATCATGGAAACCATTATAAGGAAGAAGTAAGAGAGGAGTATGGACCAAGGTAGTGTTAACCAAACAGCATACCAGTCACTGAACACTAGTACACCAGTCACACAAACACACATGCAAGTATATACACACAGGCGTGTGTGTGTGTGTGTGTGTGTGTGAGAGAGAGAGAGAGAGAGAGACAGACAGAGAGACAGAGAGAGACAGAGAGAGAGACAGAGAGAACTTCATGTGCCTTGACCAAATATAATCCTCTAAAGTAGAAGAAGAATTTTGGAAAAGCCAGTGTTAACCAGTCAGCCTTGCTTTTGATGGGAAAAATCAAATAAATAAAGGACCTGGCATCCAACTGCTCTCAACATCTCTGGGCTAGTTCTGTTTGGACATTCATTTTCAAAATTGCTGAGTATACCTCCAGGAGGCAAGTCAATGTTTAAAACGCCCAGTGGTCTTCCAAAGTGACTGAACCATCTACAGTCCCATTAGTAATGCATGAGAGTTCCGTTTGCTCCATTTTTTCACCAGCCAGGGATATGTCAACTTTTTGGATTCAGACATTCTAATAGGTGTGTCATGACATGTCATTACTAAAATTTGCAATTCCCTAGTAGAAGATGATGTTAATCTTGGTTTCATGCTTTGCTCTTGTATCAGAAGAGTCATCACCAAACCCAAGTCGCCTAGATTTTCTCCTATGTTTTCTCATAGAAGGGTTACAACTCTGTGTTTTACATATGGGCCTGTAATTGATTTTGAGTGGATTTGGGTGAAAATTATATGGACTTATGTGGGTTTTGTTGTTGTTGTTTATTTGCATATGAATGCTCAATTCTTCCCAGTTCTATTTGTTTTTGACAGAATTGTCTTTGAGACCTTTACAAATGAATACACTTTGGATTACCTCTCTGGGGCTTTATTTATGGGCTCATTTGGCTCTATCTTTTGCTATGTTAATGTCCATCTATTTTTTCTCAAACAAATGGATTGTAAAGAATTCGTGTTAATCGTTTCCCCAAATGCCTGGTAGAATTCAGGGGATAAATCATAAGCATATGGCCCTTTTTGGAGGGGAATATTATTACAGTTCTAATTTATTCAAAAGATTTGTGTGTAATTAAATTATCTATTTCTCCTTATATGAGTTTGGGTAGTTTGTTTGTTTGAAGTAATGTGTCTATGTCACCTGTAATATCAAGTTTGAGGATGTAAAGCTGTTCACAGTATTTATCAGTGACGTCCCTCTTCTGTTTCTAACATTAGTGATCTGCATCTTGCCCCTTGTCTTCTGATTAACTTAGCTAAGAGACTTGTCAGTTTTATTGAGCTTTACAAAGAATTAGCTTTCTTTTTATTGATTTTCCTCTACTGTTTTCCTGTTTTCAACTTTCATTGACTTCTAATTCTAAAATATCTTCTTATATTTATCTTAGGTTTAAATTTCTCTTTCATTTTTCTCTCTCTGTACCTGTCCTCGTTTTCTCTAATTCTCTTTTAGTTTTCTAGAATGTAAGCTAATTTGTTGATGGTAGATTTTTTCTTTTATCATATATACATTCGTTGCTATAAAATGTCCTCCTAACGGTGTTTCTGTGCTGTCCCTCAAATCCTGATAGTCACATTTTCAATTTTATTTACAGAAGAGTATTTTTGAATTTTATTTATTAATTTTCATGTGGCACTGAGGATCAAACCCAGTACCTAATGTGAGCTAGGCAAGCATCTCCCACTGAGCCACAACCCCAGCCCCTGAAGAGTACTTTTTAATTTCTCTTGAGACTTTTTTGACTTATTTGTTACTTGGAAGCAGATTTTATGGTTTCCAAATATTTTCAAATTTTCCAGCTATTGTTCTGCTATTGATTTATAGTTAACACTTATTGTGATCTAGGGAAACACTTATATGATTTCTATTAATTTAAATTCTTAAAAAATGTTTGAAGATCAGAATATGGGCTCCTTATGAACTTGAAAACTACATATATTCTATTATTTTGGGGTGGAATATTCTTTAAATGCTAATTAGATCAAGCTGATTGATAGTCCTGTTCAAGTTAAATATGCTTATTAACTTTGCGGGCCTATTTGAGCTATTAATTTATGAAAGAATTCTGTTGAAGCCTCTAATTGTAATAGCTATCTTTTCTATTTTTTTCTTTGAGTTCTTTTAGCTCTGCCTTGTGTATTTGGATGCTCTTTGCTAGGTACAAGTCGGTTCAGGATTATTGTGTCTTATTGGTAAACATACTCCTACAAAATGTTATTCTATATCCCTGATAGTTTCACTTGTGCAAAAATTCTTATTGAGTTAAGGAGATACTGTAGCTATTCTGGTTTAATTTGGTTAGTGCTAGTGTTTTGTGGTCTTTTTCTATACATTTAATTCTAATCCATCTCTTTATATTTAAAATTAATTTGCTTTAGGCAGAATATGAGCAGGCTTATGTTTTTACCATCTTGAAAATCTCTATTCACTTGTGTATTAGACTATTTTTAATTAAAGTGAGTGTTAACATAGTTGAATTGCCATCCATCATGTTTGTAACTGTTTTCTTTGTTTTTTCTCCTCTCCTTTCTCCCTTCACTCCTTTCTCTTCCTCCCTTTCTTTTCTCTTCCTTTTTTTCCCTTAATTTCTAGTCCCCCCCACCCTTTTAACATTGCTATTGCTTTGCAGAGTTGGGATGGAACTCAGGTCTGTACAAGCTAGGCAAGCCCTCTACCACTGAGCTATATTTCAGCCCCATTTTTAAATATTTAACTAAGCATTTTATAGGATTGTATTTTACATTTTTAACATATCATGTATACTTCTTATTACTTTTTAAATGGTTGCCTTAGACTGTACAATGAACATTTTTAATGAATCTAAGTTTACCTTCAAATAAAACTGCACTCTTTCAGTTACATGTGGACTAAGAGCTAAGCGTTCTCCCAACTTCTACTCTGCAATACCACATTGGCATGCATGGTAACACAATATTGCTACTCTGAACACTTATTTTTTGATCAGGTAAGATTTTTTAAAATTATTTCTACCTTTCTAATCTTCCCCAATAGTGTTCCTTCATACTGGTCTGAATTTTCTGAAATATATCATTTTTCTCCTCTCACAGGGCAGTGAGAAATTTTTGGTGATGAATTTTCTCATCTTGTTTGGCATTTTTTTTTTTGTCTACTTTGGAGTGGAACTTCCACTGGATATCTTTTACTATTTTTAAGTTGTTTATGATTTTGTTTTTTACTGTTGCTTTCTTTCAAGACATAAAATACTTCATTCTTATGTGATTTGGTCAAAAAATTTTTAGCATGAAGCTCAACCTATAGACAAATTCGTTGAAGATATTGTTTAATTTTCTTAATGTGTTTTATTTCAAGCAGTTCCACCTGTTTTTAGAATTTCTGCCTCTGCATTTATGTTATTCACCTCTTCTTGCACATTCTTTATTATAGAACTCTTAACATTATTTATATTAATTATATTAATATTAATTATTAATCATTATTTTTAATAAATCATTGTTATTTTTAATTTGACATAGAAGAATCGCTGTCAAACCCACATAGAATTTTGAAACTAGCTAGATGCCTATTTAGACATGGTTCTTCCTTGCCTTTTAACATTCTTTGCATTTTTGCAAACTGGATATAAGGTGTTAGGGAGTAGGAATCTGGTGAACATGGCTTCAGGGTGAGGTTTCCCATATATTTCAGGGTGTAGCTGAGCTTCTTCTTTGCTCTGGCAACATTAATTGTTAGTGCCTTGGGTGTCCTTCTGGCTCCCAGGTGCCTTCAAGTTTTGCTGTGAATCTTCCTTTGATAGTCTTCCCCCTGCAGATCTCAGCTCTTATCAAGATACTGCACGGAAGCCCTCCATGTGTGGTGCAAGGTATGTGAGATGGCAGCAATCTGACCTCATCAGGGTTGAGGTGACCTTCCTGAATGCTGCTGTTTCTTTCCCTTCCTAGGTGGGCTGACTGGAAGGATGGGCTTTTTCCCCTTCTTGGTAAGTTAGTTGCACTCCCCTCTACCCTTAGAGATGGCTTTTGTCATCTTTAATGCTCTAGTATATTTCATGTTTTCTCTTTCATTTGTTCTGCCAGAATAAGGAGATCTTTCTTGTTTTTCATGTTGTGAACTTTGTGGAGTTCTTAGAAGCAAAGACTATGTAAACATGGACGTGGGTAAGCCTGCGGCCCCCAGGAGGCTCTCCCCCTCACACTAGTTCACATACAGTCCCCAGCAGTTCATTACACTTGCCACCAAGTGCTTTTACCATCCTGTGGCTCCAGGGGGTCTACTCCTGGTGTGTGCATTTCAGCTGAGATGCTTCCACTCCCTCTGTCCTCCAGAGTTTGGGGTAGTGTTTGTCCCTGCAAACTTAATTTTCTAATGGGTCAAAGTAAAGCCATTGATTTTCACTTTGTCCTACTGTCCAACTTCCTCTTCTTAAAGGGTCTGTACAATGAACATTTTTAATTAATGTGATGAACCAAGCCTTGGCAGGTGAGTGCCAGAGGTTGACACCCCCTTGGATTTGCTTTGTAATGGAATCTCAAGTCTCACCATGTTCCATGCAGACAACAGAAATGGGGTTCCCTTCGGTGAAATTGGCTGGCTGAGAAATAAAAGCTAAGAAAAATAGAATGATGAAAAATACCACAGGACACAGAAAATGGTTTCAGAAATCAGGGGCAGGACGGCAAGCCGATCATACAGACTGAGCATCTATATCTGGCAAAATGGAGCCTGCACTTGCTTTATTTATATTGGGGGACATCAAAGGAAGGGATAAGGTTTCAAGGGCAGACTCAGTCAGCAGGTTCACTGATATCTTGGCAGGTCACAATCATCTCAGGTGCTGTGTGGAATCTCTGGCAGAGGTTGAGCGGGAAGTTCACCTGCATCAGGTGGTCAATCCATGTGGGAGTGCCACAGGAGTTTCCCAATGCCAGACTTATTCCCTAATTAGGCAACTATGCACAGCATAGTCCACACACAGCCCATCGACGGCTCGTGACACTCAAGGATCGTAAGTGTGCCCCTAACCGACACAAGTGAAACCACAGAGTCCTACATGAGATCTAGACATCTTTAACTTCCTTGATGGCGAATCTTGTTCTATCAATTAAGGATAGAGAAAAGGAATATTATACTATAATCGATTCTTTTTATTTTTTGATTCTGGAAGCTCTTGCCTCATGTGTTTGGGTGCACCTAATCACAGATTTATATGTATTTATTATTTTCAGGTCTTTCTCATGTATATACCCACGGCTGTCTAATATGCCAAGTCTAGTGACCTCACCATGTTCTATCCCTGCCTCATTTTCTGGACATGCATGGCTGTGGTCCAGCAGCATCCATAGCACCTGATGGTAGAGTTATTAGTGAATAAATACATGGGACACCAGGTTAAATTACAGTTGTAGACATACATGTGTATCTTTCATATCTTTCATGGAATATGTGAGATTTGAACTTACTTGATGTCCTGTATTTGATCTGTAGGTACCAGGTGGGAGCATTTCAGAGTTGTGAGGTCAAAGACCCCACCTCAGAACTGGTGGACCAGACTCTGCATTCTAATGAATGTGCACATTCGTTTCAGAAGTCCTCCTCTAGTGGCCCTGTTTGTCCTGGACACGAGGACCCAGGTGGAGCCTCACAGAGGAGTCCCAACTTCTTAGGCAGCAGTGGGAATTGAAGCTGTCGAGGAGACTCCGTGATCACAGGCCTTGCTCCACAGGGCAATCCTCCAGTTAAACAGTGTGGGGCTTCTTTAATGTCATGTTTAATCAACACAAGCTCCAAATTAATTGTATCTCCTGGCATTAATAATCATTACCAAGTAATAATAGGGAATAATTCACAAATGTATTAATTAGAACACTGTTGGCATGAATGCAGGTTCTTTCCTTTCCTTCTCTGTACATAAAGGAAAGTGGCCGCAGCCCTAGTGGGGTATTAAAAGCATTGAGAAGCCTTCACTGGGTTTTCTCCACCGCTGCTGCCTCTCACTCTGAGCTCACGTCTTGTCAGGTTGGCCCTCATTTCCCTAATGGTCTCACTGCTTACTCTCATTGTTGTTTATTAATTACCTGAGCTCTGGATTCAGCCAGAGAAGAGCGTGGCAGTGCAACAGGCGGCCCGTTGACGGTGTCTGGAGCCTCTGACTGAGCGTCCCTGAGCAGTGGAGCTCTGTGTGCGCTGACCCCTGTGCCGGGCCCTGGAGGCGGTGGTGATCAAGGGGGCATCTGGCAGGCTACAGCAGTGAGGCTAGCCTTAGGCGTTTAGATTTTTCTTTTTTTTATAATAGGGAAGATTCAGCCATCACTGGGGTATTTTAGAATTCCAGGACATCAGAGGGAAATTATCAGTTGTCAGATTCTTTTAATACGTCTTCAAAGTGTTTGCTTTAACATCTGAAAAAGGTCCCTGTTCTACGTCACTTCAGACCATTGGGTGCTGTGGGTGAGGCAGCGCTCCTCTGCCATGGCCCCCGAGGAAGCTGTCCTTCTGTTGATACTGTACCTTTGCTCGCTCTCAATTCAAGTGGACTGTGCTTTAGGGTGTTTATAAATGATGGATTCAGTTTCTGAAATCAAACTTTTTATTTGCGGTTTTCCAAAAATAATAATAATAATAATTATCTCAGCTCTGTCACCTCCCTATATCTTCACTAAAAACTTTCCTGTAAATTAATTACAATGGTTTTTGTGGATTATTAGGAAAAAATTCCCAAAATCACTAAATGAATTTACACACACACACACACGCACAGTCTTCCATATCTGCAGGTTCTAAATACACAGATTCAATCAATATTGTCTGGTTGAATATTCTGAAAAAGAAAATATATTTTGAAAAGAAAAACTGTGTATTAGATATCTATAGACTCTTTTCCTTGTCATTATTCCTGAAACAATACAAGTGACTATTTGCATATAATTTGCATTGCATTCGATATAATAAGCAATCCAGAGTAATTTAACAGAAATGAGAGGTTGTGCATAGTTTATATACAGATACCCTACACATTATATAAAGAAGCTGAGCATTTGTGGGTTTAGTTATCCATTCACGGTGGGGGTCCTGGAGCCAAGCTCCTGTGGATAACGAAGGAATGAAGGATGACATATATGTATGTGGGTATTGTGTGTGTATGTGCATATGAATACATATTCATGCACACACCTATGCATATATGTGTGTATAGATGTATGTGTAGATATGTACCTATGTTGGGATCAGAATCTCCAGGAAGAGTCCCCATCTGGGGAATCCTCCCTGTGTTTTAAGAGCCCTGTGATTTCTCTGGGAGGCATTGCAGGTGGGTGCTGCCCAGGGAGAGCTGCCTGTGAGACAGTTCCCAGCCCCAGCACATCCATGCAGGGTGACCTTCAGCTCACCTGTTGACCCTCCAGGCCTTGCTTGTATCATCCTCATTAAAATGAGAACTCCATCTCCATTCTAATATTGCTTCGAGGATCAAATGTGAAGTCATCACACAATTAAAGCACATATTTAGTTTTCTGTGGCATAATGAAGAATTCTACTTAAAATGCACTGTTGTTTTTACTGCTCATTGCCATCCCTCTCTCGCTCCATGTGGATATTTAAGGACACTTAAATTCTTCTGAGGGGGGTTTTGTGTGTTATTTGAATGTCTCTACTAAAAACTGTTAGCATGATGGTTTATTTTGCTTTAACAAGTTAGGAGAGCATTGGTAATTACTAGTAGAGAGCAGGGATCACAGAGGAAGGGACAGTGGCAGACATGGAAAGGAAGATGTAGGAAAGACAGACAAGGCAGGTCAAACTCATTCATCTATCAGGAAATGCAGAGGATGCAGAGTCATGTGCTTTCCCAACATCAAGGAACATCCTATGATTGTCCCCACCCAGCTTTAAGCCTTCCTTGGCTCCTATTCATTTCAGGTCTATGCAGATGTTTCTGAGCTGGTCTTGGAAGTTACCATCTCACAGCTCCAGGAGTGGTCAGGCCACTTCACAAAGGGCTTACCTGTCCCATCTTCTTAAGTAATTATCACCTCTCCCACATTTACCGTGGGCTCTTTTGTCATTTTTAAGCTGTTGTGATATTTATTTTTAGGTTAACCTGCCTTCAAGGATAACCTGGTTCCTCTCACTGGTGACCTCTCAGTCAGCCAGTGAGTATTTCTCAAAAAAAATATAAAAAACACTGTTTGTTAAAAGTCATTAAAGTTAAGGGGACACATTAATGCATGCCCTTAATCCCAGTGACTGTGGGTGCTAAGTCAGAAGGACTGCAAGCTGCAGGCCAAGCTTGGCAGCTTAGTGAGACACTGTCTCCAAATACAATTTTGAAAGGGCTGGAGATATAGTTTAGTGTTGGAATGCCCCTGAGTTCAGTTCTCAGTATTGAAAAAAATAATAAATTAATTAATTAAATTCTCGGCTTGCACCAGCCCCTCTCTCTCCCAGGACCATTCTGGCTGCAGTGCATCTCCCTCCAGCTGCTGTGATTATCTACCTGGATCCCAACAACGGAGAGGGCTGTTCTCAGACCCTTACAAGGTCTACGAGATGGTGGCTGGCTGAGCCTGGAGGTGGGGTAAGACGGCCAGAGGGACCCTGCAGAATGCCTCACTGAGAACCTTGTCTTGCAGGAAGCCAGCTTTGCAAGAGGAGCCTTTAAGTACATCATGCAATCACAGGAACTAATCAAAGGCTCACTTGAAAGACAGAGGCCAGGAAGAGAAATGCTCTCATGAGGGGAACTGCAGATAAATCCAGTGCATCTTCCATAATTGCGAATCTCTGGGTGAAGACTCAGATGCACCTGGCACGTCTGCCCTGTTGGATGACCCCAGCAGGGTCTGCTTCGTGTGTGTGCTCTTCCTTGAGGGGGACCCACAGTGGAAAGGTGCTAACAAGCTTGGCATTTACCTGGGACCTCTGCTTCTGTCAGCTTGTGTGCTGCTCTGACTAAAACTCTTGACAAGAACAATTAGGTAAAAATGGGAGCTCATAACCCACTTGAATCAAAGTGTGAAATATGATATATCAAGAACTATGTAATGTTTTGAACAACCAACAATAAAAAAAAGAACAATTAGAGGAGGAAAATTTATTTGGGGCTCCCAGTTTTAGAGGTCTCAGTCCATAGACAACCAACTCCATGACTCTGGGCACAAGGTGTGACAGAACATCACAGTGGAAGAGTGGGGTGGAGGAAGACAGCTCAGAACATGGCATTCAGGAAGCAGAGAGCGTTCAGCTCAATAGGTACAAAATATATACCTCAAAGTCACGCTCCCAGGAACCCAGCTCCAGTCACACCCTACCTGCCTACAGCTGTGACCCAGTGATGTGGATTAATCCACTGATTGGGTTATACCTCTGATAATCTCATCATTTCGGCTCTCATCTTTCTTGTATTGTCTCCCACATGAACTTGGGGGGACACCTAATAACTTATAAACCCTAATAATTCCCACCTGCCATCAAGACCAGCTCTGCTTGTCATCCACATGACGTGAGGATCTAAGGCAGGTGAGCTGGGGCTGATACCATCTTGAGTTCTTCTATTCTAAAAGAGATTCGTTTGAATTGGGGCACTCTGTTAAGAGCAAGATATGTCATGTAGGTGGTCTACAAACAAAGAAGACTGGTGCTTATTTGAGAGGAAATCTCTTAGTTTATATGCCTGTGAAGCAAATCCAACCTGAAATGTTCAGGGAGAAGCTGGAAGCTGGTGGGGGCCCAGGACTGTCTTCAGGTAACTTCTGTAGTGAAAGTTTCTGGGGCTGTACATAGAAAAGAAGAACCAACATTTGAATTCTAAGTTTCCAAATGCAATATAGTTGGAATCATTCCACATACTGCAATCTCTACAAGCTGGCTTCTTTATGTGGAAATATTTATTAAAACTTTCTTCATGTCTTTTCCTGGCTTGACAGCTCATTTATATCCCTGAATAATATTCCCTTGTATGGATATACCACCACTTACCAATACATCTGCTAAAGAATGTTTTGGATTCTTTTAAATTTGGGGAATTATGAATCCAGCTGTTGTAATTATCCATGTGCAGGTTTCCATGTGGACATAGTTCCCAGTTCATCTGGGTAAGTCCTGATAGCACGATTGCTAGAACCCTATGAAAGAGAGTGCTTGGTCTCTTAGAAGCTGCTGAACGGCCTCCCGGAGCTGATCAGCAATTTTCATTCCCAGTAGCAATTCCCAGTAGCTCCCACCCTCCACAGCTCTTGTTCCATTCTTGACATTCTAGATCACAGACACTCCAGCGTGTGCAGTGATATCTCAGTGCTGTATTAACTGCAAGTTACTAATGAGATATATTGTTGAGCATATGTTCATATGCCACACACCATCTGTGTATCTTCTCTTGTGAGGAGTCGGTTCAGATCCTTTACCCAGTTTTTAATCGGTTGCTTTCGTTTTGCTGTGTTTTAAAAGTTCTTTATATATTTTGGATAAAAAGTTCTTCATTATATATGTGTTATAAAAATATATTTTTATCAGACTTGTCTTTTCAATCTCTAATTGCTACATTTCACAAAGCAAGAATTTTTACAATTTGTTTTCTTTTATGGATTATGTGTTTGGTGTTGTATCTAAAAAATTATCACCAAAACCAAGGTCACCTGGATTCACCCCAATTTTTTTCTTCTAGAACATTTATAATTCTGCATTTCATATTTGGGCCTAAAATTCACTTTGAGTGAGTTTTTGTGATGGTGCAGTCTTGTCCTAGATTCATGAATGTCCAGTTGTCCTGTGCTATTTGTTGAAAAGACTCTTTGTCCCCATCTGTGGCCCTGGCTTCTTTGTAAGGATCAGTGGATACATTTAGGTGCTTCTGATTCTGGGTTCTCTACTCTGTGCCACTCACCTGTTGGTCCACTGCTTTCCAATACCAGGCTGTCACGATGACCGTCGTTTTCTCATAAGTACTGTCAGTCCCCCAACTTTGTTTTCTGTTAGTATTGCAGTGGCCATCTTGGGTCATTTTTGCCTCTTCATATAAACTTTAGAATCAGTGTGTCAGTATCCAGATATATCTTGATGATTTTAATTCCACTTAATCTATGAATCAGTATTGCGTTATTGATAATCTACAGCCTTCTTGCTTATGAACATGGAATCTCTCTTCTTTTACTTGATTTTCTTTTGATATTTTTCATTATAGTTTTGTACTTTTCTTCATATAAAGAGTAAGCATATTTTGTTCTGTTATATCTATTTCATATTTTGGTGGTACCATAAATGGTATTGTTTTTTTAAATTTCAAATTCCAGTAGTTATTGGTGTATAGGTAAACTATTGATTTTTGTGTAGTAATCTTATGTCACCTGATTATAGGCAGTAATTAGTTCCATAAGTTTTCTTGTGATACTTTGGGATTTTTTATATAAAAAGCATCTTATCGTCTACACACACACACACACACACACACACACGTTTCTCTCTCTCTCTCTCTCTCTCTGCCAACATGTATTCTTTTATTTCCCCTTCCTTTTCTTTTTAATTAGCTAAAGTTTCCACTATAATTTTTTAAATAAGAATGATGAGATGGGACATATTTGCCTTATTCTTCATGTAAGAGGAAATACATCTGACTTTTTTCCCATTAATTATGAGAATTTAGTTATAGGATTTTTTGTGCATAAAATATTTTTTCTCTCTTTCTAGTTTTCTTCAGCAATGTCTGTTGGTTTTGCAAAATATTTTTATATATCTCTTATATGGTCATGTAGCTTTCCTTTAGCCTGATGAAGTGATATGTTGTCTTAGTTCTCAACTGTTGAACTAGCCTTGTGTACTTGGGACCAACACACTTGATCATGGTGCATAAATATTTTCCTATGTTTATTTGATTTGCTAATATTCTGTTGAGGATTTTGCATGTGTGTTCATGAGATACCAGCCTATAGATTTCCTATCTTATAGAGTCTAGTACTGGTTTTGGTGTTGGATTAATGTTGATCTCATATGAGGAGCAGGGGGTATTTCCTCAGTTTCTGTTTTCTCAAACAAATAATATAGAATTAATTGGAATACTTGTTTTCTTTAAAAGTTTGGTGGAATTCACTGATAAAACCATCTGGGCCTAAACTGCAGGCCTGAGTCTGTTCCCAGGAATCCCAAACAGCAATCATCGTGTTTAGAGAGGCATCCACAGTGCGACTTGAGCAACATGGCAGAGGGGCAGGTTCGAGCTCTTGTTCTAAATGTCCACCATGCTGGGGAAAAGGCAGGGGTGTCAGCACAGAATGTGTCCGAAGTCCTACCCAGGGTACCCAGAATCAAGATGACGGCAACACCAGACGACAGAAGGCCTCGCGGTGCTCTCCCTACCTCTGTCCTGTGCCGTCCCCACAGGCAGCAGCCATGGGTGGTGACCTCATGCTCCCTGGCTCCTGTTCCAGAGGGGGCAAGGCAGCCTTACTCACACCCTCTGGTGCTGGGCCACTCTCACCTGCCTCCCCTTCGACTGACACAGGCTCTCTTTCTTCCCTGAGGGTTCCCGGGGCTGGGTGGAGGCACGCCAGCACCAAGTAGATGGGTGGATTCAGACCTCTTGGCCCTGCTCAGAGCCGACCCCAGCAGGGTCACCCAAGGCTGCCCTTGGGCTCAGTGCGAGCCTGGCAGTGCTGGGACAGAAGTAGATTAGAGGTTATCTACCTGGGGCTGGGACGGGGGGGAGGGGAACTATTTTTCCGTGGGCCTAGAGTTTCCGTTTGGGGCTGAGGAAGTTTTGGATTGGACAGCCGTCAAGGTTTCATGGTGTTGGGAAAGAAATTAACACTCCTGAACTGCGCGCTTAACAAGGTGAGTAGGGAAATGTCTGTGCTACACAGGCTTGGCCACAATAAAACACATATTAAAAATGCTAATGTGCTCATGGTCTCATTATTTAACTCTTACAGAAGTGTCACCCATCAGTGAGGAGAACAGGTAATGATGGCTTGCTCCATTAGGTCCTGGCAACTCAAGTAATTAGTTCAACTGGGCCTCAAAAATAAGTGTTCATTGGATCTCTGGCACATTTTCCCCCATTTAATGAAAACTTTTTGTATCTTTACTTCTTTATTTCAAGACAAAAAATTTTATTATGGTGATTAAGAAGTTCTGAATTTTGTTTGACAGGAAAAATTATTCTCAATTTTAAAGAAGAAAAAACCATAAAAATTCATTTTATTGTACATTATTAAGCAGAGAGTAATAACTTCTTACATTCCTTAAAATCCGAGTTCCTTGCTTATGAAAATCAGTAAATGTAAAAGCATATGGCAATAGAGAAATTCCCTTTGGATTTCAACCAGCCAATCAATCAATAAGCATTT
>NW_026000224.1:1286027-1293111 GCF_001458135.2 Marmota marmota marmota
GGGCTGCTGTTCTGGAAAGTGGTAACCTCCTTGCTGTGCTCCCCCTCCGCAGAGGCTGCACTGTGTGGCACATCCTCTTTCATGTCACTCTCTTCCAAACAAGACTCCCATGTGCCTGCTGCTGCATTCTGAACCTTAGCATGAAGCTGCATTTTATCTTGAACTGAGTTTCTCACCTCTGTCTTGGCAAAGCAGAATGAATAAGGTGAGATTTTTTCCCCCCAGAGAAATCCTGCCTGAGATGATATCACTATAGCAAACCACTTTAGAAACTGTCTAAAGTGATACATTATAGCAAGGTGCCCTGGGGCCAGTCTGGACAGTAGCTTGGACAACAGCATTCACCAGCCATTTTTAAAAGATGTTTTGTCAATTGTCACATCATAACTATTTGGTAGAGGGAGAAATATTCATCTTAATTGCCACAATTATGATGTAGAATTGCTTCTTATCAACAACTTTAACAGCCAAGTCATAAAATAGTATTATCTATTTTTTTCTAGCTAAAATAGAAGCATCTGGGCTTTTGTAAATAGCTGTGTAATAAAGTGAACATGCAAAATATTCCACAGATGAAATTATTTAGCCAGTGGAATTTAAAAAGCAACTGTGTAGAGCAAAGGAAAAGGACCTCAAATCAGCCAAAGTCACCGAAACTTTATTCTCTCTGAACACTATAACAGGAAGGGGTAAGAACTGTGCTCCACCCACTCCCCTGGCCAGTCTGTGGGGATTAGAAGGTGAGAAGTGCTGTTTAGTGACCCAAGGTTCCAGAAACCAGAGCTTAGAGAAAGCAGATCTCTGGAACGCAAAAGAACAGTCCACCTGGAAGAGCCAGCGTAGGATGGGACAGCATTCTTAGCGCATGCCCTGCTCACCCAGCCCCTGAGGCCACCTCACTAACACAGGAGACCCAGGGTCCTGGAAACCCTTCAGGGAACACACAGGAGCTAAGTCTTTAAAGATCTATGAAACACAACAAGTTTTCTGCTTTTTAAATAGTCTGCACTTTCATTCCATGCACGCCTTGAACGGCAGGCCTGGGCGTGGGAAGACAGGCCCCAAGGTGGTCAGAGGAACAGAGCTGACATTCCCCTTGGACCAAGTTCTTCACTAACTGTCAAATTACAAAGAGCTGAGACTTCCAGGGCTCCTCCTGAGACAGGTACACAAAGCCAGCTGTGAAGTCCCGTATCAGGAAAAGAGACATTAGTAGTTGCACGCAAGGGGAAGCAAAACTTGAGCTATCATCCCTGATGAGCAAACCACCCACCAGAACAAGGACCACAGTGTCAGGAGAAACACCACAGGTGAAGTCTCCACAGTGTGCCATGGGCAGTGCATACCAGAATTACCAGACCTTCTAGGAAACAGGGAAGTGGGAGCCATGTTCAGGCAAGGAGAGCCCTTGGTGCAAACTGACTAAGGGAAGGCCTGGTGTAGGGGCCAGGAAATGGAAACTTCACTGCAATCATCCATGTGTGAAAGGGAGGAACTAAAGGCGAATATTATATGAACAGACAACAGGTGCCTGACAGAGAAGACAAGGAAATGGAGATTGCAAGTCAATAACTGGAATCCAACTCAGTAGATGGAATTAGCAGTAAATTACAGATAATTACCAAACTTGAAGAACCATCAATAGAAATTATCCAATGCAAAAATCAAGAAGGAAACACAGGGAAAAGTGTACATGTATTGTGTTTGTGGTTTTGAGTGTGCATTGAGGGAGAGCATAATATCGCAGAATCTCAGAGGTGTGTTTGGGAATATTAAGAAGCCTCACATGTGTATTTTAAGTCCCCAAAGAAAACGAGCGACTAGAAATTATCAGAAACAGTCCTAGAAGAATAATATCTAAAAATTTCCCAAGTTGTGTGGGAAATATTAATTTCATGATTTAAGAAATGCAATAAAATAAATCCCCCAAATAGAAACTTACTCTTAGACACATCAACATCAAACATAAAGATAAAATTCTAAAGCTGTCAGAAAAATTGAAACGTAATACAAGAATAATGGCTGACATCTCACCAAAAACCATGGAAGTTAGTGGTGTGCTAAAAATAAAGGACTTCCCACTATCAGAGCCCTCAACAAATGGGCAATAGGGAGGAGTAGGCTAATAGTGATGCATATAATTCTATAAATACATTTAAGCATTATGGTATACACTGAAAACTACAGATAGTCTGCTCATATGGAGGTTAGCTAGTTAGGCCTAGCTCTACTCAGCCCTTAGCTAGGTGGCCATCTAGTATAAGGACATCAGCAGCCCAGGACTATCCAGCTGCAGAGAGTTCAGGTAAGAATGATGTTTGCACAGTGGTGCTAAAAGCATTCTTCTGGATGCCCTTCTATCTAGTAGATCTCCTTCTTCCTTTCTAAAGGAAAGCACTTCTATAATAACCCATAGTATAGGAAGAAAGACAGAGAACTTGTTTTAGACAGAACTCCAGTGTAGTAGGTGTTAAAGAAACTTTTATTAAAGAAAATAAGTTCTATAAGAAATATCAAGAGCATCAAACATGTTAAAATATCAACCAATAGATAAGATTCTCTGTTTTTCTCTATGTATCTATATATAGAGAGACATAAATCTCCTTCATGTACAGATACACACATTTATGTACATTTAGGCTTAATCAATTATTTCTCTTTTATTTTATTTCTTTTGAAAGCCATATTTAAAACGAAAAGTAAAACACTGTATTTATGATGTATAAATGTAAAGATAAGTATTATACTTGTGTCATATCAAGATAAATGCATCAGTGTTAAGACACAACAAAGAAAAAAAAATATAGCGTTGCAAATTTTCTAGTTTACCTAGTGGAATTCCATGTTATCTCAAAAGTATTGAGACACATTGTATATAAGTAATTGAAATTTAAAAACCAAATGTAAAATAGGTCAAAGAGATGATGTGAAAGATAATCAAAGTGATCAGGCAGGACAGAGGAAAGAGAAAAGCAGCAGCAACCAAGAAAGTCAGCCAATAACAGAATGGAAGAACACGAATAAACCACACTAATAATCACATGAAGTAAACACCTACTATCCCTCTGATGAAGTCGGTTTATCAGACAATAAGAAGCAAGAGGCAGCCAGCTTCATGCTGTTGAAAAGGGATGCACTTTAAGCACAGAGGCATGAGTAGATGCAAAGCCAATCAAGGAGAAAATCACAGTGGCATGAATAGATGTAAAGCCAATCAAGGCAAATGATCTGGAATGATAAAGGAACATCAGACAGCATGGGCTTGCAGACAGAGTGTTAGAGAAGAAGGTCCACTGAGATGAGCCAGCTGACATCCCAGAAGGACACAGTGATTTTGCCGGTACAGGTGACCTAGGGGCAGATTTCAAAATTGTTTTAATTACTCTATTGAAACAAGTAAAACATGATCTGGACATTAGAGTGAAAGAAAACATAGTTATTGAGGATTTTTAAAAGTCAGGAAAAGTAGCATACATAAGTGATTCTGAAGTTGCAGTAACTCTAAGTATATACAGAAAAAATAAACAACCAGTCTCTCATACGTAGACCAAGATTAACTCATAATAGATGATAGACTTTGGTAATTTCCTATGACTGACTTAACAATTTACCATGGACTTGGGGTTAATACAAGAGACATTTATTCTTTCCAGGTTGCAGGGGCCACCGTCCAAAATCAAGGTAAGAGCAGGTTGGTTCCACCTGAGAGTTCTCTTATTGCTCCCAGCCTGGTGCTTCCCGTGGACCCACGTGTTCCTTCACTTGAAGACGCTTCTCCCAGAGTTGGCCTGAGTCTTCCCATGGCCTCCTGGGTGTGCCCTTTTCTGCCTCTTATGAAGAGCTGAAATGGGTCAAAGAGCACTCTCACTCAGTGTGATCTCCAATGGATCCTGCAAAGACTCTATTACAAATAAGGCTACTTTGTGAGTTTCCAGGTGGTCATGAACTTTGGAGAATGCTAGTGGACCTAAACATCAGATTAAGACTTATGACACTTTTAGAAAGGAGATAGGAGAAAATTGTTTTAGAAATTGGGATAAGTCAAGGTGTTTTGTTTTGCTGAAAATAAAGTATTAACCAGAAAAATAAAACTTGAGAAATTGGAAATTACAAAAGTGAACACTACTGATCTTTAAAATAACATAATAAGAAAGCAAGCCATCAGCTGGAAGGAAACATTCCCAGTGGGCATCGCTAAGATGCAATTGAAGCAGAGTCTGTTGAGGATTCTTATAATGGACAGCAAGACATTATCAAGCACTATCAATGTCCAGTTTTCAAAATGCACAAAAAGATATGAGCAGGTATTTTACAATAAAAAAATATGTGATTTGCCTGTGGGTATGTAAAAAGTTTTTCACCTTCATTACCAGAAAAAGTGAACCTTAAAAGTCACAAGAAGATAATATTGCACATCAACCTTGAATCACTGAAGTTTAAATTCTGGAAAAAGCAGGCGTTGGTGAGGATATAGAAGAACTAGACCACACATTGGGTTGAAAATAATGACAAAAATCAGCAACAGTATTGAAGAATGTGTTCAGGTGTTGACATTAACACCTACTCTCTATGATCCAGTCAGTTCATTAAAGGCAAAATTCTAAAAATTAACAATTATCAAATTTTTAATAATTTATTGAAGTATAATATTATAATTGTTTTATTACTGTTGTTTATAATATTTAATGTGTGTGTATATATATGTGAGAAATATATATATGAGAAAAATTGTATATGGAGATGAGAAAACATAGTGCACGCCAGGTTCTGTACCATCCTCAACTTTAGGCATCCTCTGGGGTTCTTGGAACACACCCCACACAAGCAAAGGCAGACTACTGCATTAGCTGAGAGACACTGAATCTTATATTTTACAAGAATATTATATGCAAATGTTCATTGTGGCTTTATTCACAACAGCAAAAACTTGGAAATGAAAAAATTCAGTCATGAGCAGATAAATGGATAAATACTATGACCTTAACCCCAGTGAATACTACTCAGGAATAAATAACACAGACCAAAGATGGTAATGTGCAATAACATGAACAAATCTGAGTTTAATTTTGCTTAGTGTAAGAAGTGGATCACGCCTACTGTGTCTTCTATTTACTGAATTTCAGGAAGCACAATCTATTCTTTTTTTATTTAATTGATTTTATTTTTTTAAATACACGACAGCAGAATGCCTTACAATTCTGATTACACATATAGAGCACAATTTTTCATATCTTTGTATATTAAGTGTGTTCACGCTAATTAATTCTGCCTATCCTTGCTCATGGATAGGCAGAATTAATATTATCAAAATGACCATATTACCAAAAGCACCATACAGATCTAATGCAATTTTGATCAAAATCCCTATGGCATTCCTCATAGAAATAGAAAAAGCAATCATGAAATTCATTGCATTACAATTCTTATTACACATATATACCACAATTTTTCATTTCTCTGTTTGTATATAAAGTAGGTTGATACCCAATTTGTGTCTTCATACATATACTTTGGATAATGATGTCCATCACATTCCACCATCCTTGCTAATCCCCTGCGCCCTCCCTTTCCCTCCCACCCCTCTGCCCTATCTAGAATTCATCTATTCCTCCCATGCTCCCCCCCACCCGCAACACCACTATGAGTCAGTCTCCTTATATCAGAGAACATATTCCACATTTTTTAATGCTAATTCAGTTAGCATTATCTTCCCCAACACCATCCATTTACCTGCAAATGCCATGATTTTATTCTCTTTTATTGCTGAGTAAAATCCTATTGTGCATATATGCAACCTTTTTTTTTATCCATTCATCCACTGAAGGGCATCTAGGTTGACTCCACAGTTTAGCTATTGTGAATTGTGCTTCTATAAACAGTGATGTGGCTGTGTCCCTGTAGTATGATATTTTTAAGTCCTTTGGGTATATGTTGAGAGCCACAACCAAGTCAAGATGGTGCCTGGCATTTTGCCAGAAGGAGTGGTTGAGAAGTAATGCCAGCGAGCCATTAAGATGATGATAATTAAGTTAAGCTGTGTATAATCATTAAGATAATGACTGCTGTAACTGGATGATGCTAAATTGAAACAAGCTGTGTATTCAGTTGTGTATATAAACCTCTGCTGTACAGCAATAAGGCAGCTCCTTCTACCTCGGGTGCCCGCTACTTTTGAGTTCTCGTGAAGTTCTCGTGAGTTCCCGTTGGTTCTCGCGGAGTTTCGGTGGAGTTCTGGAGAGTTCCCGTGGGGTTCGGGCAATAAAGTAGTTCCTGTTTGAACCTACAAGTGGCTCGTGAACTCCCGGTTATTTTGTGCCCAGCCAGACTGCGGCAGGTATAGTCTGAGGAGAGGGATAGCTGGGTCAAATGGTGGTTCCATTCCAAGTTTTCCAAGGAACCTCTATACTGCTTTCCATATTGGCTGCACCAATTTGAAGTCCCACCAGCAATGTATGAGTGTACCTTTTTCCCCACATCCTCGCCAACACTTATTGTTGTTTGTCTTCATAATAGCTGCCATTCTGACTGGAGTGAGATGAAATCTTAGAGTAATTTTGATTTGCTTTTCTCTGATTGCTAGAGATGATGAGCATTTTTTCATATATTTGTTGATTGATTGTATATCCTCATCTGAGAAGTGTCTATTCAGGTCCTTGGCCCATTTGTTGATTGGGTTATTTGTGTTTTTTTTTGTTTTGTTTTGTTTTGTTTTTTTTTTTGGTGCTTAGATTTTTGAGTTCTTTATATACCTGAGAGATTAGTGCTCTATCTGATGTGTGAGGGGCAAAAATTTGCTCCCAGGATGTAGGCTCTCTGTTCACATCACAGATTGTTTCTTTTGCTGAGAAGAAACTTCTTAGTTTGAGTCCATCCCATTTGTTGATTCTTAGTTTTAATTCTTGGGCTATAGGAGTCTTATTAGGGAAGTTGGGGCCTAATCCCACATAATGAAGATTAGGGCCTATTTTTCTTCTATTAGATGCAGAGTCTCTGGTTTAATTCCTAGGTCTTTGATCCATTTTGAGTTAAGTTTTGTGCATGGTAAGAGATAAGGGTTAATTTCATTTTGTTGCATATGGATTTC
>NW_026000224.1:1299625-1314314 GCF_001458135.2 Marmota marmota marmota
CCTGGCAAAATGCCAGAGGGAGTGGTTTGTGAAGTAACACCAGCGAGCCATTAAGTGTGGAGATTCCTTATTGGTTGACTGATGTATCTAGTTTATGCTAATTAAGATAAGCTGTGTGAAATGTATAAATATTGCTCCTGTCCTACAATAAACGGCTTCCACTCCTGATGTATCAATCTACACAAGTTGTTCCTCACCCCCCCCCACCCCCCCACCCGTAATTTTGCTGCAGCCGGACTGCGGCACTAACATTCTGCATTCCTGTGAATCAGCACCTTGTGGTTGGTGCCAAGGTCTGTCCCCACCTCCAGCAAGAGCCAAGCCTCCCCAGACTGCAGCTTCAGCAGCCTCTGAATGCCTAGGCACCTGAGCATGTTGAAACTATTTCCTAGGATCCCTTGCAAGAAAGGTGCCCTATTCTTCTCTTTCCAAAGGACTTTTTACTTTTGTACTCCTGAAACTGAGGTAGATGTGGTGTCTCCATGTCTCCAAATGCCCCCAAGTCATCTTTCCTATTGTTTCTTTGTCAAGTATTTAGCATCACTTTAGTGACTCTAATCCCTTTAACAACCCCCAATTTTTTAGCCCTGGTTTTATTGCCACTTTTCTGGACAAACTGAAAGTTTTTCAAATATTTCTGCTCTCTGTTCTGCTCCTGATTGTTATAGTAAACTTAGCCAAAAGCTGCCAGTAATATTCATCCACCTCGTGAATATTGTGCTGCCTTGAAACTTCCTCCACCACGTTAATTATTCCATCATCTTTAAATTCAGACTCGCTCACGGAATGTCTCAGGCCATGAGGAAATTGTAAACAACTTCTTCGCAAGAACATAACATGAATGACCTCTATCCAAATTCCATTAGAATTCTCCTTTTCCTTTTAAACGTCATAAGCCCAAACTTTACTGTCCACAGTCCCATCTGTGGTCTACAGAGCTCCCACCAGAATCACCCATTAATATCCACTTACCACATTCCAAAGCTTTTACAACTTTCATCTTTAAATTTTCAAAATTCATACACAAAATTCCAAAAGGTCCCAAATCTTCTGAACCACATGGTCAGATTAGTCACAATAATGACCCCTCTCCTCTGTAGTGATTTCTGTATTAGTCATTTTTTTTTCCTGCTGTGACCAAAAGACCTGACAAGAACAGTTTTAGAGGAGGAAAACTTTACCTGGGACTCAGAGGTTTTAGAGATCTCAGTCCATAGAAGGCCAGCTCCATAGCTCTGAGCCTGAGATGAGGTAGAACATCATGGTGAAAGAGTGGAAGAGAAAACCAGCTCAAGACAAGGCAAGCAAGAGGCAGAGAGAGGACTCTGCTCACCATGGACCAAAATATACCCTAAAGTCGTGGTACCTTCCCCAGGGACCTACTTCCTCCAGCCACCCTGCCTGCCAGGCCCTACCCAGTTCAACCTTAGCCACGGATTAGGTTACACCTCCCATAACCTAGTAATTTCACCTCTGAGTGCTCTCCCATTGTCTCACACACACACTTTTGGGGGATGCCACATATCCAAATAAAAGGCACCTTTGTCAAGTGTCAGAGGACTGTAAGAATGTGGGTTTTTCTCTGTGTCTTGGATTCTATTTCACTGAACTTCATGTCATTTTGATGTCAATACTATGCTGTTTTGTCACCATAACTCTGCAGTATAACTAGAGATCGTGATGGTGCCACCGGCCCCACTCTTCTTGATCGGACTTCTTTTGTCTGTTCTGGGTCTCTTATTTTTCCAAATGAATTTTAGAATCATTTTCCTACTTCTGTGAAGAATGTTTGAGTCAGTTTTTTTTTTTTTCACCACTGTGACCAAGAAGACCCGACCAGAACAATTTTAGAAAAAAAATGATTTGGGGCCCATGGTTTCAGAGGCCTCGGTCCCTAGAGAGCTCACTCCATATCTCCTGGCATAAGGTGGAGCAGAACAAGGTAGCAGCTGGGTGTGGTTGAGGAGAGCAGCTTAGGATGTGGCACTGAGAAGCAAAGGGAGAGAACTCTATTCACCAGGGACAAAATGTGAACCCAAGGCAGTCCCCCAGGGACCCACCTCCTCAGCCCTCAGGTCCTGCCTATCATCACCACCCATTTAACCCATACTAGTGGATTTAATTAGGTTAATGCTCTTAGAACCCAATGATTTCACCTCTAAACTTTCTTCCTTTGTCTTATGCACGAGCTTTTGGAGGTCCCTCATATCTAAACCATAAAACAAATGTCATTGGCATTTTGATAGGATTGCATTGAATCTGTAAAGTGCTTTTGGTAAAATGGCCATTTTGACAGTATTGATTGTGTCTATCCAAGAACATGGGACATCTTTCAATCTCCTAAGGACTTCTACAGTTTTTTTTTTTTCTTCAGTTTTCTGTAGTTTTTATTGTAGAGATCTTTCACCTCTTTGGTTAGATTAATTCCCATTGTTTTCTCCTGAGGTTACTGTAAATGGGATAGTTTTCCTGATTTCTTTCTCAGCAGAATCACTGTTGGAGTGTAGAAAGGCTACTGATTTGATTGTTGATCTTATCTCTTCCTACTTTGCCGAATTTGTTTGTCAGCTCTAGAAGTCTTCTGTGAAGGTTTTTGATATAGGATTATATCATCAAGACATAGAGATAGCATGACTTCTTATTTGTATTCCTTTAATTTTCTTCTCTTGCTTGATTGCTTTGGTTAGAATTTTAAGAACTATATTGAAAGAGTGGTGAGAGATAACATCCTTGTCTTGTTCCTGATTTTAGAGAAAACACTTTCAGTTTTTTTCCATTCAGTATAATGTTGACTTTGGGTTTGTCACAATTAGCCTTTATAATGTTGAGGTAAGAATGGGACTCCAAATCATACAACCACTCTGGAAAGCAATGCGAGAATTAAGAACAAAAGAACCAAAGTCAGCAAACTATAATGATACAGGCACATCAATGTTGATAGGAGCACAATTCACAATACCCAAGTTTGAACCAGCCCAGATGACCATTGGTAGAAGAATGGAACATGTGGTATTCATAACCATGAGGTTTCCTCAGTCATAAGGAAGATTGAAATTGTGGCATTTGCCAGTAAATGGATAGAAGTAGAGAACATCATACCAAACCAAAAAAGGCAGTCTCAGAAAATCAAGAGTTGAATATTTTCTCTCATATGTAGAAGTTAGAGCAACGTAAGAGGAAAAAAAGGGGTTGGTAGGACATCATGGGGATAGAGAGAAAATCAATGGGGTAGAAGGAGATTGAGGGAGTGGGAGGAAGGTTGGGAAAGAGGAGGAAATACACAATAAATTGACAAAATCATGCTATGTACACATACAGATATACCACAGTGAATTCCACCTTTGTATATCTATGAAGTCCCAGTTAGTAATAAAAATTAATAAATGGAAGGAAGATCATAGGAAGGGGAATGGAGGGAAGGTGGAGGTGGGAGATGGTGGGGAGGGAGGAAACACAAGGAATTGGAACAAATTAAATTCCATGCCTGTGTGATTATGTCAAAACGAACCCAACTATTAGAATG
This sequence comes from Marmota marmota marmota, assembly GCF_001458135.2. Lineage (NCBI taxonomy): Eukaryota > Metazoa > Chordata > Mammalia > Rodentia > Sciuridae > Marmota > Marmota marmota. The sequence continues at coordinate 1,303,149 of NW_026000224.1, forward strand.
CATTAATAAAAGCATTAAAAGAAAGATAGTCCTTATGCCCTTGGGCAGGCCTAGAAACCTCTGGTTACTCAGCAGTGGTGAACAGGGAGGTGCCTGCAGGTAGAGGGAGCCTATGCTATCTGTGGTGTTAGGTCAGGAGGCTGGAGCCCAGTGGTTCTCAGCTGCACCCTCACCATGATTGAACTGCCCATAAGAAATCAAGAATGTACTTAAATTGCTGCTATAATAGGGGATACTGGTGGTATTTTTCTTATATTTACCAAGTTAACGAGGAGTTGAGCACAGTCCAGATAAGAACGGGGAGCCATAGGGGTGTGGTAGAGGTAGCTGTCTCTGCCCATTTGTGCTGCTGCAGCAGAACAGCAGAGTGGATGGCTGCATCCCCAGATCATTGACTCTTCTTTGCTCATTTGTATCCCTTTAATTTCCTTCTCTCACCCGATGGCTCTGGCTAGAATTTTAAGAACTACATTGAATGAGAGTGGTGAGAGATGACATCCGTGTCTTGTTCCTGATTTTAGAAGAAACACCTTTAGTTTTTCTCTGTAGCTGGAAGTCTGAGATCAAGGAACATGCATGGTTGGGATCTGGTGAGGTCCCTCTTGTGGGTTGCAAACGGCCCCTCCTTTAGTATCCTCACAATGTAGGAAGCAGGAGAGCTCTCTGAGGTCCCTGTAAAGAAGACACGAATCTCCATCCTGAGTGCTCCACCTCTTGACCCAGTCGCTTCCCAAACCACACTGCCGGCATTAGGAAGAGAGTTATTGAGCCCACATAAGGCTTGGGGGCCCAACGACATTCAGGCACACAGAACTCCCCAGGATCATATGATAAATGGGACTTACTCTGCTGTATGGTTTCATTCCTCAAAAAAATCATACAGCTCTTCAGAGAAAGCCCAGCTACACCTGCCATCCACATCTGAAAGAGGTTTCTCACCTAGACCCTTGTAGAGGGGGCCCTGGTCTCAGGGACTTTACCCTGGGTCACACGAAGCCTTCCAAAGGGTCCAAGTAGGGATGTCATTAGAGAACCGTGTTTGTGGAACTCGGGTTTCATAGATCCTCTTTTCTAAATGCAGTCTGGCTAAAAATGCAGCTGTAATTTAATCTTGAAGATTTTTAAGTTTTTTTTTAAAGCCTTAAGGATATGTGAAATATAAAATCAATTTTTATAAGAGTAAGATGGGGTGATCGATAAAGACTTTAAAGCATAAAAATACATTAGGATAAAATGATGTGGAGTAAATGGAAGAGAACTAGAGATTCAATGAGGACAAGCCACATCTATGATTTCTCACTTATCGAAAAGAAGGGCTTGTTTCCTGGGAAATGGTGAGCTTCAAATGGCTATGATATCTAGATTTCACTGGACATATTTTAAAACGTTTTCATCATTTTATTTTAAATTGCCAATATTCACAATGCCAGCAAGTGTATCCTTTCTGATTATTCCAATTTACTATGAATGCTTTAGATTGAAATTTAAAAGTATGGAAGGATATGCCATTGTCATCTTTTTACATGATTGAAGAGCACTAAAGTTTTGACGGCCTTTGATATGGAGAACTGCCATCTCCACAACATCTCGTGATAAATGTGATGGCTGGATTCCTATGGATGGCTTCTGAAGTGTTGTACAGCTCAGAAAAGACTGGGAGAACGTGTGGGTGGTGTGACAGAGAGGTGAGGGCAGGAAAGGTAGCCCTGGCTGGACTGAGGTGGCCTGGCATGGATCCCCAAGGCCAGCCTTGTGAGGGTGATACCTAGACTCAGAGCAGCACCATCAATGGACACATGTGGTGCTTAAATGGACCAATATGAAGGGAAATGGAAATTTAGTTCTACTGCAACTTCAGTCAATTTCAAGGAATCCACGGCTGCACCAGTGTGCCCTGGACCCAATTGACAGTACAAAGACAGCATATTTCTGTCACTGCACAGAACACTTGCTCTATCTATTATCTATCTATCTATCTATCTATCATCTATCTATCTATCATCTATCTATCTTTTGTGGTGCCAGGGGTTCCCATTTTCTGGGCAATCCCTGTACCCCAAAGCCACATCTCCAGTTCATTGCAGGTACTTTTACTGGCTAAAATCATTCTTAAGAAAGGGGGGGATTTCATGAATGCCACTTTTTTCAAATGGACTTGACCTCAGATTCAGGTGGGCACATGGATCTCTTTTTCTCTGACTCAGGTCTACATGGCATAACATAGTAGGTATTGTGAGGAAGATGCATAAACTTTCAGAGGATCTGAACATATGGTGGGGTTGACAGGGTATAAATAAAATGCAAGAAATGTGTGTGAGAGCAGATTTGGAAACTGTTTTAGCTACAATGTTCAAATTGAACCTTACTGGAGGCCTTATCTTTATATAATGAGATATTTCTGAATATACCACTTCTTTCTTAGAATCACAGAAAACTTCAAGATTTGAACTTCAACATTTGTATTATATTACACACTGTTCACAATAAAAAAAGCAATACTTATCTCTAAAGATGATTCTTTGGTTTTTATGAAATCATTTTCTTTGATCAAATTTGGTCTTCAGTTAAAATTAGTACAATGTTTCACTTTGACACAAATCATATTCATCTATTCTTAGAAAAGATTTAAAAACCATGAACCATTATGGTAATTAATTACTTCTTAATATTTAGAAATGAAACCTCTCATTTTGGAAGCTGTAAATGAATTCTATTAATTTATTGAGTATATTAACTATAATTAGAATGAAAATCTTTTACAAATTAGAGAAATTTAAATCTAAACAATTTTAGTCTAATAAATTCGAATACTTAGAAATATCATTGAAACTCTAAAGTTCAGAAAATGAAGAGAAAAAGCCCTTGATGCACAATACAGAAAAACTACTATTGACTTGTGGTGAGATAAATACAAAGTTTCATTTATCCCAGAGGGGGATATTGATTGAGGTTATTAAGGTCAATATTTATCTCAAGTGAAAAATAAATCTTGATTCTTTTCTATCAAGTCAAAATGCCAATACATGTTTTGTCACAAAGACACTAAAAATGAACTATATTCACATTTTAATACTTTCTGTTAACAGTTATTTTGGGGGGGGGTCCACCATTTCTCTTACCATCATTTTAAAGAAGTACAATCTATCTAGTTGGCAAAGCCAACAAGGAATTTACAGAAGTCTATTTGGGTGTGTCATTCTTTGTCCCCTCTTGCTTTCTTTTATCCCTTCTCATGTCTCCTCTGAGAGGAGGCTTTTTAGCCCACATCTGTTTTAACTCTGAGGGTGGAAGAAGCAACCTTTCATTTGTCACAAAGAAAAGCGTCTTCTGCCCCGGGAGGCAATGTAGCCTTGTTCTCCTGCTGATGCTGATGGGAAGGGCCTTCCAGGAGGTGTCCCCGGGGTCCACTGGATTCCCTGGTGGATCCTAGAGCAGAGGAAGGTCTGGGCTTCTCAACTGTGTATGTCAAGGTTACGGGGAAGTCATGATTGACATTCCTCAAGTGAGAAAAGGTGCTGCAGGCAAGTCACCGTACATTAAAGTCCTCTCATTTATGTGTGCGTGTGTGTGTGTGTGTGTGTGTGTGTTTGTCGGGGGGCGGGGCATTGCCGGCAGCAGGGGTCTGGGAAGGATTAAACACCCTCTCTGCGGTCAGTCTGCTGACTTGCTTTCTTCCTTTTTTGGGGAAGGGCAGGCTTGCAGGACCCACAGGCACAGCTGTGCTCCTTGGACGCACTGTCATCCTCCCTGATATTGATGTCCTCTTTACTTACAGATGTTTTTAGTATCCATGTTGGGGAGATGAACGTCTCAGTGCAGAGTTAGGGCAATGAGCTCTTAGTAGTGTCTGTTTACTTTCCCAAAACAACAGACTTGTGCCTGTGGCCCCCACCAGTGTCTCACAGCCCTCTGAGGACATTGGTGCCCTTCTGTTGGGTCTAATCACTGGGGTCGTACTGGAGCCAGTAGAAGGAGCTTCCCCTGTTCACAGAGAACAGCTTTCCTGTCCATCCTGCCTGCTCCTGCCCTGGGGCTTCCTTTATCCACCCTTATGGCTTCACAGGGTCTCCAACGTCCTTGATCCAACGCAATGTAGAGAAGGAAAGTGACCTGGTTTCAGACACTTTGGCCTGTTGGCTGGTCTCTGTTGAAGGCCAGTGGTTATGTTGTTATAAATCTGCTCAAACGTATCCTTGCAAGGTGGAATAAAAGGGAAACTCTCTTCCCCCACAGAATTCTGAGCTATTTTTTATCACCTTGATGCTTCCTGAACTCCCTGGAGTGGGTATGTCCACCAGTACATGGGCCATGGCATGGACCACAGCTCTCTGCTCACTCTTGGAAAAGGTACGATTGCACTGTTACCAACACGGGGGCTGGGAGCTGAAGAGAACAGCTGCATGTTCAGAATGCGCCCAGAGTAGGGCCATCAAGCCTTCCTGATTTTCCTGGAACTTTCCACCTCTAAGAACTGGAGGTCCCATGTCTTAGGAAATCCCACAGTTCCGGGTGCACTTGCACAACTGGACACTCCACAGGAGAATGAGGATATTTTGTCTCACATGAGCATTTATTAAAAGACTGTCCCCATGGAGGATGCTTCCGTGGGAGACCAGTGCCCTTCTCAGGCTGATGACAGCCAGACTGCTGCATCCCTCGTCTTGCCAATGGGCTCATGGCCTGAGCTGCCCTCCAGTGAGCCTGGGCTCGCTGGGCCTGAGTTAGTCTAAGGCTCCCATGGTTGGTCAAGCGGCTATCACTGCAGAGAGCCTTGTTTGCCAGTAGGAAGCCAACATCCATGTATCAGTGAGTCACTGTGCTCAAGTGGCTAGTGGCCACGTGTCTGTGGGCACACTGGGAACATCAGACTGTTTCAGGACAGAAGCACTGGCCATCTCTCATTAAAATAAAGATCCATCCTGGATTTGGACTTGTTTTCTCTCTCCTCCAGCATCAGCCTGTGTGCATTTGCTGAATTCCTTAACACGACCATAGTAAACCAGATACTTTTCAAGAGAAATCCAAGGTCACACCCAGAGCTGTGCCTATAGGAGAGGCAGGTTGAGCATCCTCCAGTAGCTCATGCCTATAAGGTCAGGAGGCTGTCCTGGGGGACTGGGAACCTGGGTTCTTCCTTACACAGGTCTGGTCATGGGAGAACTGGACAAGTCCAGCAGAGATTGGACCCATCTGCAGTGCTGGATGGCAGTGTGCAAGGGGACAACGTGTCCAGGGACAGGAGATGTCAGAGCATGCTGCCATCCCAGGAGAGGCACAGGAGACACCCTTCCCAACACAGCCACTGCCCAAGCCTGAGGGTCCAGAAAGGCGTGTCTCCTCCAGCTTCTGCATATCCATTCCACTCATGCAGAACTGGGGTCGGCCCATGGCTTTCCAAGGAATCGCATCTTAGGCCTAGCTGTCCCAGAAGTCCCACTGTTACCTGTTACCCCTTGTGCTACGACTGTACTTCTTAATAAACGTTAGCAAGTCATCTCTCCATGACGGCTGGTGTTCTCATTATAACATCAAACCTGTGCTTTGGTTTCATGGGTGTGTTTGAAAAGTCCCTATGGGGGGCTTCTGCAGCTACAGTGCTCTGTGGTCCCATGGGGAGACAGGCATAGTGCCAGATACGAGCCACCAGCCCCTCTGGCACTGTTCAGCTCCGTGCAGTCCCCCAGTGTTAGGGTCTGTAAACAAGTCAAGATGGCGCCTGGCATTTTGCAGAGGGAGTGGTTTGTGAGGTGGCGCCAGCCAGCCATTAAGGGTGGAGATTCCTGATTGGTTGACTGCTGTATCTAGTTTATGCTAATTAGATAAGCTGTGTGGAATGTATATATGCCCCTCCTGTCCTACAATAAACGGCTCCCACTCCTGCTGTATCAGTGTACACAAGTTGCTCGTCACCCCCCGGTTAGTTTGCTGCGGCCCGACTGCAGCGCCCAGCACATTTGGGGACCTGCTGTTACCGTCACTGCTGCCCTGCTCGCACCTGTGCTCTGTAGGGGCTGGTGCTGCATGTCTGCTTGCAATGTCCTGGCAGGACATGGGCTTGCAGTGGCCAGAGAAGGTTTGAGCACAGCTTATTAATCATGGATCATGACAAGTGGCACTCAGGTGTTGGTGGTGCTCAGACACAGGATCCCACAGTCAGCATGGTGTTTGCACAAACCTCTGTCATTTGGGTCTGGAGTGCTGGGAGTGATGAGCGCTGCGATTTCTGACAAGTCACAGCTGCTCGGTCCACCTGATGATTATCCCCACGCTGTTCACTCTCTGGCACTTCCTGCTGCTCTCTGGCTGGAGAAGCAGGCTAGGACCCCTCTGCAGACACCCCAGGAACATCCGGGCGAGTCCTGACAGCTCATGGTTGCTGTTCATTGGCCGCGTGCTGAGTGGTCCCACACAGAGCGACCAGCAGAGGGGCTGGGCTCTCCTCCCCACAATGGCTAAATTGTTCATTTAAAGGTTTCTTTTATACAAAAACTTTCAGTAAACAAGAGTGCTTTCATACTTAATGCACAGGTAGAAACACGCACACACCCTCTGGCTCCCGGAGGAGCCTTCCCATCACAGTGTCTAGCTGCTGTGGGGGTAAGCCTTGGTGTTGCAATTTGAAGAGTCCCACTGGCTTGTGGCATGTCGACTGTTCTGTTTATGAAAAAACTGCTTTCTTCTGTCTAAGTCGAATTTTTTGTTAACTTCTATTTCGGCCCTCTGGCACTATTATCCCCACTCAATATTTGATAAAGCTGATCGCAGAAGAACGTTGGCGCGTGGTGTGGCCCTTGGGTCTGCATGGGCAGTCAGCATGGCTTTCCAGCCGTCCCTCGCCAGGCACTGCAGGCTTTCTGTCTTTCCCTGTGGAAAACGTACCCACAATTACGTACCAAGAACTGGGTTCTAATCCCTGGGCTGTTGAGCAGATGGAACCCGCCATCCCCTCTCCCGATTTAACTTTCTTCCCTTTCCCCTTCCCACAGTTTGGGGTGGTGCGTGGCTGTGTGGGACTGCCCCATGTCCTGGATTCCCTTGCAGCTGAGCGGTGCTGGAGCCCAGGGGCTACCCCTCTGAATATTGAACTTGAATTTTTAAAAATCCTCCTTTAGACACTGACACACTCGCTGCAGGCCATCCTCATCCCTCTCCCCTCCGGCTTAGCTCAGCCTCTACCATCCCTGGAGGAAGTCCTTCCCCGGGGAGCTTCTCCCTGCTGGTCACTCTTAATTGCCTTCTAAGGACTTCATGCCTGGTTCATGGAATATGCTCACACGTTGTGGACTCAGTTTGTGTCCAACGGAACATTCCTTTTCCTTCTTCAAGCCAACAATGTAGTTTCTTAAAATCTTTCTCCTTCCCCTTTTCTCTCTCTCTCTCTCTCTCTCTCTCTCTCTCTCTCTCTCTCTCTGTCTCTTTTAAGGCCACTTGTGATTCATTGGGTCCACAAAGAAAACCCAGCCCCATCTTACCACTTGTGGGTTGGTAAATCCATCACACGTGCCAAGTCCCATTTGCCATGTAAAACAGCTTAGTCCCAGATTTTGGGCTAGGGCTTGAGTGCTTGGTGGGGGCAGGATTCTGAGCACCAGCACACCCTCCACCCTGTGAGGAAGGAGCACAGCTCACCTGCACGTCGTCCGCTGAGCTAGTTCTGGGTGTCAGCTCCTCCCATCATGAACCTGCTGTTTTCATGGCTTCAGGGGGACACTTGCCCTGTGTGATGTAGGTGCCGTGACAGCCATGGATGGCTGTAGGAGTGGGGATAAGGACTGGCACTGGTCCATGAGGGCTCCCACACCGAAGGACACTGAAAGAGGCTGCACCCTATGACGGAATGCTGCGAAGCCTGCAGGAGCATCGACGTGGGTTAGCTTTTGGCGTTAGTTGCTAGTGGGCTGTGCACTCCACCATCACCCTCCACATAGAGAGGAAAATGAGTGTCTCTTCTCTCACCTTAAGTCGACTGACGCATTTAGGCATTCAAATGTGTCCTCTGTAGCCTCAGCATCACAGTGTGCTGAGACTGCTGGGTTGGAACCCTGACGGGAGGTAAGAGGGACTTGCTACACAATGAGATCATGCAGCTCATCCAGGGCATATCTGAGTCCAAAATGGCCAAGTATTTCCCATGGGTCAAGAATGAGGTCGTATCCCAGAGGGCAGCCTCCAGACACCCTGGCTGTGGTCCCTGAGCTATCAAGCCTGGCTGGAGAATACAGCCTGCACCTCTAGTGAGCTGTGAGCAAGAGGTTTCTATTCAGGAGCTAGGGGCTCTCTCAGGAACTATTCCTAACAAAACTTGAATTATTATCGTGTTGTAAGTGGAAACTCTTGTTTTGTAATGCAACTAACCAGAGAACTGGCTTTCTCCAGAAAATCTACAAGTCCTGTATAAATTTGTCCCAAGACAGGACATTCACAATAATGGCTCAGTATACACGGCACAGACACACAGGAGAATCACGTTTAAAGTAAGCTTTATGCCAAAGAATCTTGAGATTCCTTTCACTCTCACATTCCTGTGGCTCTACTGATTTCCTTCTTTCCTTCATTATAGATTTCTATTTTCTGCAAAGGGAATCTTGAGAAAGGTGGTCTTCTTTTATCACAGTCTGCTATGAGACATATTTTGCGTAGTTGAAGAATGTTCAAATATGGAACCTTTAATTAAGGTGCTTTTAAGAGAAAATTAAAAGTTAAATTGCTATTTTAATTTTTTAAAATCTGCAAGAAAATGTCCTCGAGAGAGCATTATGTTAAGTGAAATAAGGTAGACACAGGAAACAATTCTGCATGATCTCACTTGTATGTATAATCCAAAATGTCAACCACAAAAACCTGAAAAGCCAACATAAATAAATAAATAAATCCAAACTGAACTCACTGTAACAAGGTAGAATGGTGGTTATCAGGAGCTGAGTGGCAAGGGTTTATTTTGATCAGTGGAATCAAACTTCCAGTCCACAGAGCAATATGTTCTGGAGAACTAATACACAGCCTGGTGACTACAGTTAATAACAAAGTTCTGTGCTTAAAATTTGCTAACCAAAAAACACAGTAAAAAATACAGAAAAGAATACACAGACAAGTCAGCATCAGAATTGCCCAGGGACAGACTGCTCACCACCTATTCCTGTTGCATGACACATGACTACTTCTTTCTGAGCCTTTGGGAGATTTTAAACAGACTGTGGATAGTGCTTAACTTAGTTTTTAAAAATAATATTGGTGACTACTTGATGCAGAGAATACTGAAGAGACAGGGTTGAAGGGAGGATCTGATTGGATTCTACTGAAATACTCCAAGAAGAAGGAACGAGAGAATGGAGTCAATGGGAATGGTGGGAGTGATGATGAGTGGTGTAGAGAAGGTTTACACAAAAAAAAGCCAACAGAACTTTTGGGTAAAACACAATTAGGATCTGGTGAATGCAGAAATTGAGAATCACTCCCAGGGCTGGGGCATGAGCAACTGGGGATATGGAGACTCCACTGTGGTCAAGAAAGGCATGGAAGGAGTGGATTTGTGCAGTGGAGCAAGCACTGAACATGAAGAGTGTGGTTTTACATAGGTCGTGGACATTGCCCATTAGATTTTCAGGTGGAAATATTGAGGAACAACCCTATGCATCAGTCAGGAGTTGGGGGGATGTTGGTAGTTGAATCTTCCGACTGTCATGTATTAGCTTCAGGTGAACATGGAGGTGATGGAGTAGAGACAGAAATGAGCCAAGACGGGTGAGAAGATAAACAAGCCTCTCAGAGGGCTGAGCTCTGTTAGTCAGCTTTTCATAACTGGGACCAAAATAACTGACAATAGCAAATTCATGACTGTGACCAAAATAACTGACAATAGCAACTTAGAGGAGGAAAATCTTTGAGGGTTTGTGATTTCAGAGGTCTCAGTCCAAAGACAGCTGATTCAATTACTCCCAGAATAGAGGAATTTTTTAAAATTGGTTTTATATTTTAAATACATGACAGTGGAATGCATCACAACTCTTAGTACACATATAGAACAATTTTTCATACCTCTGTTTGTATATAAAGTATGTTCACACCAATTCATGTCTTCATACATGTACTTTGGATAATGATGTCCACCACATTCCACCATCCTTGCTAATCCCCTGCCCCCTATCTTTCCCTCCCACCCCTCTGCCCTATCTAGAATTCATCTATTCCTCCCATGCTCCCCCTCCCTACCCCATTATGAGTCAGCCTTCTTATATCAGAGAAAAGATTCGGCATCTGTTTTTGTGGGATTGGCTAACTTCACTTAGCATTATCTTCTCCAACTCTATCCATTTACCTGCAAATGCCATGACTTTATTCTCTTTTATTACTGAGTAAAATTTCATTGTGTTTATATGCCACATTTTTTTACCCGAAGGGCATCTAGATTGGCTCCACAGTTTAGTTACTGTGAATTGTGCTGCTATAAACAGTGATGTGGCTGTGTCCCTGTAGTATGCTGTTTTTAAGTCCTTTAGGTATAGTCCAAGGAGAGGGACAGCTGGGTCAAAAGATGATTCCATTCCCAGTTTTCCAAGGAATCTCCATACTGCTTTCCATATTGGCTGCACCAATTTGCAGTCCCACCAGCAATGTATGAGTGTACCTTTTCCCCACATCCTTTCTAACACTTATTGTTGTTTGTATTCTTAATAGCTGACATTCTGACTGGAGTGAGATGATATCTTAGAGTAGTTTTGATTTGCATTTTTTTCTGATTGCTACACATGATGAACATTTTTCATATATTTGTTGATTGATTGTATATCTTCATCTGAGAAGTGTCTGTTCAGTTCCTTGATCCATTTATTCATTGGGTTATTTGGATTTTTTGGTGTTTAGCTGTTTGAGTTCTTTATATACCCTAGAGATTAGTGCTCTATCTGATGTGTGAGGGGTAAAAATTTGCTCCTAGGATGTGGGCTCTCTATTCTCCTCACAGATTGTTTCTTTTGCTGAAAAGAAACTTTTTAGTTTGATTCCATCCCACTTATTGATGCTCAGTTTTAATTCTTGTGCTATAGGAATCTTATTAAGGAAGTTGGGGCCTAATCCTACATGATGAAGATTAGGGCCTACTTTTTCTTCTATTAAATGAAAGGTCTCAGGTTTAATTCCTAGGTCCTTTATAATTTTGAGTTGAGTTTT
>NW_026000224.1:1316955-1340718 GCF_001458135.2 Marmota marmota marmota
CTGGCCAGTGTTTCAAGAACTATGTTGAATAAAAGTGGTGAAAGAGGGCATCCCTGTCTTGTTCCAGTTTGTAGAGGGAATGCCTTAAATTTTTCTCTATTTAGAATGGTTTAGCATAGATAGCCTTTACGATGTGGAGATATATTCTTGTCATCCCTAGTTTTTCTAATCTTTTAAACATGAAGGGGTGCTGTATTTTGTCAAATGCTTTTTCTGCATCTATTGAGATGATCATATGATTTTTTATCTTTAAGTCTATTGATGTGATGAATTACATTTATGATTTCCAAATGTTGAACCAACCTTGCATCCCTGGGATGGATCCCACTTGATCATGGTGCATAATCTTTTTGATATATTTTTGTATTTGACTTGCCAGAATTTTATTGAGAATTTTTGCATCTATGTTCATTAGAGATATTGGTCTGAAGTTTTCTTTCTCTGATGTGTCTTTGCCTTGTTTTGGAATCAAAGTGATATTGGCCACATATAATGTGTTTGGAAGTGCTGCCTCTTTTTCTATTTCCTGAAATAAATTGAGGAGTATTGGTATTAATTCTTCTTTAAAGGTCTTGTAGAACTCAGCTCTGTAACTGTCTGGTCCTGGGTTGGTAGGCTTCTGATGGCGTATTCTATTTCATCACTTGATATTGGTCTGTTTAAATTGTATATATCTTCCTAGTTCAATCTGGGCAAGTTGTATGACTTAAGAAATTCGTCGATGCCTTCAGTGTTTTCTATTTTATTGGAGTATAACTTTTCAAAATAATTTCTAATTATCCTCTGTATTTCTGTAGTGTCTGTTGTGATATTACCTTTTTCATCACGTATGCTGGTAAATTTGGGTTCTCTCTCTCCTTCTCTTCATTAGTGTAGCTAAGGGTCTGTCAATTTTATTTATTTTTTCAAAGAACCAACTTTTTGTTTTGTCAATTTTTTCAATGGTTTCTTTTGTTTTGATTTCATTGACTTCAGCTCTAATTTTAATTATTTTTTGCCTTCTACTGCTTTTGCTGTTATTTGTAATTCTTTTTCTAGGGCTTTAAGATACAGTGTGAGGTCATTTATCTGTTGACTTTTTATTCTTTTAAGGAATGAACTCCATGCAATGAATTTTCCTATTAGAACTGCTTTCTAGCTTTCACGGTCTGTGTTGAAAAATCTGCTGTTATCCTAATTGGTTTTCCCCATGTGTAATCTGATTCCTTTCTCTTGTGGCTTTTAAAATTCTCTCCTCATTCTGTACGTGGGGCATTTTCATTATAACGTGTCTTAGTGTGGATCTGTTGTAATTTTGTACACTCGGTGTCCTGTGTGCTTCTTGAATTTGTATTTCCAATTTATTCTTCATGTTTGGAAAGTTTTCTGGTATTATTTCATTGAATAGATTGTTCATTCTTTTGGTTTGGACCTCTATTCCTTTCTCTAGCCCAGTAACTCTTTAATTTGTTCTTTTCATGTTATCCCATATTTCTTGACTGTTCTGCTCATGGTTTCTTACCATTATCATTGTGTGGTCTATATTCTTTTTATGATCACATATTTTGTCTTCATTGTCTGATGTCCTATCTTCTAAGTGGTCTACTCTGTTGGTAATGCTTTCATTTGAGCTTTTAATTTGCTATATTATTTCTTTCATTTCAATGATTTCTGTTGTTGTTTTTTTTAGCACCTCTATCTCCCTGTTGAGGTGATCTTTTGCTTCCTGTATTTGTTTATGTAGCTCCTTGTGGAAGTGATCCTTTACTGTCTATATTTGCTCTCTTATGTCTTCCTTGAGTTCACAGAACATTTAACCACGTACATCCTAAACTCCTTCTCTGTCTTTCCTCCTGCTGTGGCTGCCAATGATTCTAATGATGTGGTGTCTTGATTTGTTTGGGGCACTTTCTTCCCTTGTCTTTTCATGTTGCTTGTGTGTCTTCCTTTCCAGCTCTGTGGGTCCAGGGTGGTATTGTTTTTACCCTATAGGGTTGTAGTGCTCTTGTAGGGCCCCAAGACCTCTCCTTTTTGGGGAAGGACAATGTTAACAGATCCCAATATCAACAATATACCACGTATGAACAACTTGTTGTTGTTAAGACGTTTACAGTTTAGTCTTGATATAGAGATATGTTGGGTTCAATTATTATCTAAAATATAATGAGTGGTTTTGTAAGAAGGTTTACAGTTTTTGACAGTGGACTTGGGGTGGGGCTTAGGATGATACACTGAGGAGGTGGGACATGAGGATATAGAGTTAATATTTCTTAGGAAGTATGAAGAAGAAATCTAGTGAAGAGGGTTAGTAGCAAGAAAATAGACAGGAAGTAATTTAGGGTTGGCAAGTATGTCTGATGACAACATAAAACAAACACACATATGTATTTAGAAAAATACATATGTTACAACAGTAAAATGTGGAGGGGGAAAGAAAAATGAAAGAAGAAAAAGGAGAAGAAAAACAAAGGGCATAATCAATACCTGTATATTATATTATTCAGATGACTCAGTCCTCAAAATCTTATTTCATGCAAAGTTATTGTTTTCACATATGTTGGGGATTTGAGGGCCTGAGAATGGAGGGGTATAAGTGGAGAAACCAACCAACCAACCAACAAAAAAAACTCAAAGGAGGAAGCCAGGGTTGTATGTAGCTAGCTTTGGAGATCTGTATCTTTCCTGCTCCTCTTCTCATCCAGTAGGGGGCGTCATCTCTTGTAAGCTGGTGTCTGCCCTCAGGATGGTGGAGGTAACCAGGGTGGGAAGACTGGTCCTGGTGCAGGGTGCCTGGATGTGGGGAGTAGCACCCACCAGTCCCTGCAGAAAGACTACACCTCACGGGTCTCTTTTTGGTACTGCTTGTATGATGTGAGCACCCAGTACTATCTCCCTCTCTTATCTGGAGATGTCCCAGTTCCTGGTCTCTCCCTCTGCCCTAGCAGTTCCAAATTGAGGAAACTCTCATCCTGGGGCTCCCACGGGTGACTCCCTGGTGGCACTGCACATCTGTGTTGGGCAGATACTGTGTTGGGTTACCGCTGATGGGGAGGGGGGAAGGTTGGAAATCTGGTACCTGGCTGCTGGAGATCTGATCTGGGAACTGTCCTTAGTTAAATGGCGGAGGTCTGCTTCCAATGTTGGGATGTCTGGTGAGGTTGGGGGAGCCAGGCGATGGCGTTGTGCTGTGGGTAGGTGGCAGCTGATTGACTTGCGTGGGAGCAGAGCAAAGTCTTGGCGATTTGTAGATGTGTTGATAAGGTGATTTTGCTAAGGTGCTCACCGAGTATTGTGTGGCCTGGAACTTTGGGCTTTGGGTCCTGATCCAACACTGGGTGTCCTACTCGAATGCTGAGGCCCAGAGCCCGGTGTGTGGTCACAGAGCTGGTGATTTCTGTGGAGAGCAGCTGGATGGGGTCCTCTAACACTCTCAGAGATGGAGTATTCTGACTAGGTGAGGTCTGCAGGTCTGGGGGCTCGGGCACGGGGCGGCTCACTGCCTTCCCATGGCCATGTTTTCTGGAGTCCTGATTATTGGAATTATATATATATTTAGTATCCATACGTTTTGTGAAATGACTACCACAATCATGATCATTAACACACCTATCTCCTCAACTATTACCTTTTTTACTTTGCTGTGTTTTGTTTTGTGATAAGAATCTTTTAGATTCTTAAAGTGAATCTTTTAGTGTCTTAAAGCAGCTGCTGATGAGGAGAAAGAGAGGCAGTGCTGGGAGGAGCCAGTGCTGGGAGGAGCCAGTGTTCATGACGGACAGTAGCACCGAGGTTTGGAGACAGGTATGTGTCTGTCTCTTACCTCATCAGTCGAATGATGCAGTCACATCACTATAAAATGCTCTTCTGAGCTGAAATCCAGCATCCAACCACAGACAGCATGTCCTGGCCTCTAAACATTGTCTATGCACTGGGAGGTTGAGGTCTGCCAGTCCTTCCTAGGGAAACCCACGGGCCATCCTCAGTGTTCAGTGAGTGCTGTGGCAGCCTGACCTCTCTTAAAGCCAAGGAAGCAGAATGTTCTCATGGTAGGAGGCATCGTAGTGGCCACAGGCCCTCCTTGGTCACTCGGCCAACCTAAGTGATCAGCCCCCTTTGTTGGCAGTCCTTGTGCTCTAGCACCCACTGCCCTTCCTCCATTTACCTTGTGATGATGAATGTTGGGGCACCAGGGCCCTCCCTGTGCGGCAGACAAAAGGACAACCACCCCTGGGAGGCTGGTCATCCTGGGGTGGCCATCCAGGACCGGTCACAGCTCTGGCACTTCAGAAATGGAAGCTGGACTGAGGACGAACGGTTAGCAAGGGTGTCCCCGGAACTGCCCTCACACCTGGTGTCTTCATGTCTTCCTTCATTCCTCCGCATTTCCTGCTGGGTGGTTGGTTTCCCTTACCATCTTGTCTGTCCTTCAGTCTCCTCTGGACACCTGCCTGAATTGTTTATCTTGGATTCTGAGCTCTCTGAAAGGCAGGTGTCTTGGCTGCCCAAAGGCTGAGCTCCCCCCAGTGTCTGGCAGATGGTTGGTGCAAGTCACTTATAAGAGAGTGGGAAGGAAAAGGGTCAGGGGGAAAGGAGAAAGGAAGGAGAAAGAACTAAAGGGAAAAGGAAGGAAGGAAGGAGTTCTTGTTCAAGTAAAAATGTGAGGACCATTCACAGGATGGCCCCAAAGGTCTCCATATTATTGCAGATAGCTCAGCTTCCCTTCAGAATCAGAACCACCTGTATTGAATTCTTGCAGATATAGAAATTAGGAGTAGGAATAAACACTAACCACTCAAAAATCTCCATAGATAATTGCAAAAAAGTATTTCTCAATATGTGTGGCTGGGATACTTTTAATTTCGAAATTCTGACATCAGTTTTAAGGGAACTTTGCATGGTGAAGTTGATTGCTGTAATATTGGGCTAAGGGAGAAGCTCGAGGACTGTTTGGTGGCTGTAGTAGTTGCGGCCCTTCTGGGAATCCACAGTGTATTGCCTCTGGCTCTAGGGAGGCAGCACTTGAAGGTTTTAGGTTGGCATCTGTTTACCACTTGTGGGGTCAGACCAATGAGGCATGGGGGTGCACATCTGTGGAGATACATTTCAGGTGGGGAATTCAATAAGCTATAGGTTCAACGCTGTTTGGTGGAGGGGATGTGTGAATATGTAAATGCTAATGATGAAGTAGTACTTAATATGCAAAACTTTGCAAAGTTTTCCTATAATAAACAACAGCCCCCAAATTAGATTAACTGTTCAATGAGTTATTAGGTGCTCAAGGGAAATCCTCATGCCATAGGATAACATTCCATTTTTACAATAGTAATAAAAAAATGGGACAGAAGGTGGGTTTATTTTGAATACTATAGCACCTCAGGGCTCCACATGAATGGGTAATGTGTTTCATGAATCACGTATAGATGCTTAGTTGAAACTTTATTTTTATGTAAGTTCAGAAGATATCTTAAAACAGTGCCAGGATTCCTGTTGATAACTCCCAAATTAGCTAAATTTGGTAACTAATTAACTCTGCGTTAGCAGTTTGAAAAATGGGCCACTAACCAATTCCGTAGGCATGAGGTAGAAGGTTTGTCAAAAGTTGCTAATTAAAATTTCCCTAAGAACATTTCATGAATGAGAATTCTTGGAAAAGAAAAGGATTTGAATGACCAGAAAACGCTATGAAGGGATTACTGCCTATGAGCTCTTCAGCTGATCCCCAGGGTCCACAGACAATAGGAAGCTAAGGAACACAGGAAGGGGAAAGGTCACCTTCTGTGTGGCATAATGCTTAGTCTCAAAACATCAGGAACACCGTGTGATGGTCATGCAGGCTCTGGGAGGAGCCGAGCACAGGGTGCCTGCCTGTGGTTGAGTAAGCCTTCCTGCCCGAGTAATGATATCTGTAATGGACACACTCTTGCCCCTCAGCTAGATCAACGGTCTTCTGGGCAGAATAAATGTCACCATGGATGCACAACCCTTGAGAAAACTATAGGACCTTCCACTTAGAAGAGACTGCATGCTTAATAAATAAAAACCAGTTGTATCAGCACATTGTAAGCTAAGAGAAATGTTTGCTTTTGTTATTTAAAAAGAAGTGAAGAAGAGAGAGATGAGGGAGAGAGAGAGGGAGGGAGAGAGGGAGGTAAGAAATGAGGAAAATGAAGCCCTGGGAGAGGGTTTGTCATCCACTGAGATCCAGGAAGGGGAGGAGTTCAGTGGGCTTGCCTTTCTGGACTCGACCTGGGGAAGCATGCTGTAGAGGATCTGTGTAGGACAGTGGCCCCTTTCACAAGCTCTGATGATCTCAGAGGATGGTGTGTCAAAGCCCGCCAGGGCAGCATGTGCTGCAGGAAGCACTGAAGCAAGTGAGCTTCTGTCACATCTTGCCTCCTCCAGGCACACCTGCCTCTGGTGGGAAGCATGACATGGATCATGCTGCAGCTGAAAGGCAGGCGGGCAGCAAGGGCAGGATTCCAGCAGGTACTCACTCGGGTTTTGACCTTCACAGATGAGCTTGGAGGAAGAGCCTTGAAACTCCCCGGAGAGCTGATCCAGGCTTTGCACATGTACAGACATGCACACCGTGTGTGTGTGTGTGTGTGTGTGCGTGTGTGTGTGTATGGGTGGGTGGGTGTGCGAATGTGCCCATCACTGTTATCACAAACACATCTGTGTCAAGGAGGAAGATGCACACAGAAGCTTCCTTCTCCCAAAACTGCAAGGTCAGCTTCTTCTCTTTTCTGAACACATGCAGACCTCTAGAGATGTGGACCCATTTGAGATTGAGGAGCACAGTTGGAATTCTGATGCCAACCACAGAGCATTCACCTAATTGCAGTTGGATGTGGTGGCCAGGACATTAATCTGAGCCCAGGAGTCCTTGGATCTCCTTTGTCACAAATCCATTGGGTGAATCTGCCAAGCACCGTCCTTGCCTGCACACCTGGGGACACACGTTCAAGGGGCTTGGAGACTTGGACACAGCAGTGATGTTGGCACTCTGAAACCCCCTAGTGCTGTACACCCTCCACACTTGTAAGTCAACCTCAGAGACAATCTTCACATCTGGGAGATGACACACCCTGGCTGTTGCTTCTGCCCACTCCTGCTGCAGTCTGGCTGGGCACAAAATCACGAGCCACTCAAACAGGAACGAACTTTATTTTGAAACTCCTGCCAATGCCCTTTATGCTCCCGGGAAATCTGCCAACCCACACACGCTGTGTTCTCCCGGACACACACCAACAGGAAATCCCTCCTCCGGAATTCCCTCCTACCGCACTTCCCCAACCAATGGGAACTCTCCAGGAGTCCAGTAGCAGGCCGAGGTGGACAGCAGGGGTCTAATATCCATTTGAATGCAGATCTTAACATAATCCTATCATCTCAATGGCTTGCTGGTGTCACCTTTCAACCAAAAATGCCAAGCATCATTACTATTTGGCTATGGCTCTTAGCACACTCCAGAGGTAAGACAAGCACAGAGCAGACCTTACTCCTCTCCTCTGAGGGCTATGATGAAAAGTGCCCTACTGTTTTTACTTGTATTAAACAAATTTATTCTACTCTGAAGACTTTTTGAAAGTGGAAGGAAAAGTCTCATACCCTCCTATTTAAGCACTTGTGTTTACAATGATTATAGGTGATAACGGGCCTGGACTTGTGGGGGTATGAAGGCTCCATACCCCATGACCTAGCAAACAAACTGTGCGATCTTAGCTCATCCAATTTCCTGACTCTCGGTTTTGTTAGCAATAAAGTTAAGAAGTAGGAATGAACGTGCTCTAATATCATCCCAGCTCTGAAATTACGTGATGATAGTAATTTTAAGAAATGTACCAAAATAGATTACTAATGCCTACTTTAAAAAAAAAAAAATCCTTGAACTATTCTTAACTGGAGATTTTAGAAATTCTTGGGGGTTTTCCTAATAGGTTCATGAGTAACTTTAAAAAAATAAAAAGAAAAATTAAAATATATTTGCTATGAAAGTTTTCCAAAGAACATTCTTTACTTTCTTCCCTTTTTATTTTTGTGCTTCCAGAATCAGAACTAATATAAATTACACATGATAACTGGCATCAAAATTGAAGGAGTTCATCTGTTAATATTGGTAGAATTTCTAAGGACAATTAGATGTGCTTAACATTTGTGGCTTTAAGAGAGAGCCCAGGACCCTGCTGACTTGCTAATGATGAGCTTGGAGGGGCTTTAATTGGTGTCATGGGCTTTCCTTTGTGTTTCTGCCATCAGCTTCATTACCCTGGGCAACACACAAAAAAACACTTTGCACTTAGTTTGCACCTAAAACTCTTTTGCAAGGATACGTTCTTAAAATGTCCCTGTGAAATAGGCCAGTCTTTGTGGCTCTGTCACTGGAAGAGGTCCAGGAGTCTTCAGAAATGGTGCAGAGGCACCTCCACTCAGGACCAATAGATGTTAGGTGTACATGATGGAAAAGAATTTCAGCAACCTACAGTCAGACACCAATTTACTTAGGAAGCAGTCACAAGTCAAGGGAGAATCTGGGCTACCCCAAGAGAGATGCATTTGGGGGTTCTTCTTCAAATTAATTTGGTGACAAAAATAAAATATCTTAGTAAAAATATTTTACTAGGTAAAATATATGAAATATATAATATAAAAATGTATATTTTTCATATTATCTATTTTATGTAGTAAAAAGTATTTTACTAGGTAAAATATGTAAAAAATATACAGTAAACACTTATAAAAGATATATTAAACACTTGTAAAATGTTTAAAAATAAGACCATTAATTATTATAATTTGCCCTGTGATATCCATAGGGTCTTTTACTGAATTCTATAAGAAAAAGAGTAAGTTTGTGCTATAAATGCATTTTTACCTTGAAACAAAAGTAAGTTTTCAGACACCTACCTGATTCCTTATCAAAAGCATCAACAAAGTACATTCATCTGAGTTACTGCTTTAGAGTTATCTCACAAGGTGATTTAGAAGTCAGCTGGTACTTCATTATCTTTAAATGTTCTCATTTAACTTATTTAGCACATAAGAGTTGTGGTGCATCTGGCATAAACGAGATAGTAAAGCAGTAAGAACATTTAGTTTGCCAATAATTCAGATTTAAACTGATTTTTAAAAGAATTGAAGATTTAATAGTGACTCTAAATTAAATTAGGCTTAAATACATTTGCTACTTTCAGAGAAGGAAAGAGAAAAATGAAAAGCAAAGTTAGCATGGAAAATTCTATAAATTGTATTTTCATTCTTGTGATATCTGCTGATTTATAGCTTAAATGCCTATTTGATAACTATCTAACTTAGTGCTCATAAAATGAGTGTAACAGAGAGAAGTCGATTTCACGTACAAGAAGAATTTTGCTGCAGAGAGGCCTCAAAGCAACAGCACAGAAAGGTGAGTATGTATCAGAAGCCAGGAGCCAGGCGGTTGCTCCCAAAGTCACTGCTCGGGTCTGCACAGAGTGTATCCTCAGAAGTAAGGGACCGCAAAGGCCTGCGCAGGAGCCCCTCTTAGTGTTCAAGGAGCCACCAGGGAAGGTTCAGTGCACAGGCAAGGCCTGGGGTGCAGGGAGGTGCCCAGGATGAGTGGAAACTGTAATGCAGGACGGTTTGGTGCAGGACTTGGCCCTCAGAGAGAGGAGGCTGTCCACACATCCTGATAACCTGCGCCTCTCCTGCGCCCATGGTGTGGAGCACAGTCATCCGAGAAAGCCTCGCATGTGGGATTCCAACTGTGTGGCCTTCTGAACAGAGGAGGAGACAAAGGTAAAGCAGCTCAGGGCAGCGGGCGAGAGGCAGGCAGGAGGGCTCCTGGGGCACAGGGAGCCCTGGGCACGGTACCGCCTGCGGACAGACCTTCCCGAGTGAGGTCCAGCCTCATAGACCCCACCTGAAGCCTTGGGCTGCAGACGGTAAAGAATGCACCCATCTGGCACAGATGTCAAGTGAGGAAGCCTGGAGGGGTCAGGGGCTCCTCGAAAGTCTCCAGAAGTTCTCTTCAACTTTGCTGCGCAAGTGTGCGGCGCGGGTGTGAAGAGTTTAAAGCGCAGTCATCCAGGTTTTATCACCATTTACGTCATCTCATTGCACACGTTAGTTAGTCGTTACTCGGCTTGTTCCTTCTTCAGAGCAGCATCCCACGGGCAGTTTAGCATGTTTAGTAGACGCCCTGCTCAATGAGAAAATAATTTGAAAGTTTCTACTAAAATACAAAAGAGGCAGTGAGTTTAATGCTTGAAAAAAGCATCTACTGTTTTAAAAGACTGCTTCAGTGGTTTAGAATCCATTCATTCATTATATTTTGTAGGTAAATTTACAATGTGCCCAGCATTGTTTTAGCACAAATGATCTTTAAATGACCTAATAGAATAAAACTCTTGGTTTCCCACACCATTCATTTAGGTTGGGGTATTAGATAAGGTGCAAAATAATAAAACACGTACTAAGCGAGATTGCAATAAATGCCCTGGAGGGAAATAAAAAACAGTAAAGAAGATAGGGAGTGCTCTGGCAAGAAGATGTAAGTGTAAATAATGTGGGCCCAGAAGGCCCCACGGAGGAAATGATATTTAGGGGAAAACAGGAGGGAGCATGTGGAGCCAGCACCTTGCCTATGCGGAAAGATGCATAGCAGAAATGAGTAACCCCACATGGGTGGAGTTTGCAGGGCACGTCTCTTCAATGCCTTTGTATTCAACTTATTTGTGTCTGGATGCAAACACCATCTCTTTCAGGAGCTACTAGTAAGATCTTGATTTTTAAATGGCTCCACAGCATTTTGATTGGAGTGTTTACTTCATTTTTTTTTCCTGGAAAATTTTTAATTTGTTCTAATTAGTTATACATGACAGTAGAATGCACTTTGATACATGATATATAATGGAGTATAATTTCTCATTCTTCTGGTTGTACGTGATGTAGAACCATGCTGGTTGTTATATATGTGCATAGGGTAACCAATATCTGATTCATTCTACTATCCTTCCCACTCCGATGCACCTCCCCTTCCTTCACTCCCCTCTACCTAATCTAAAGTACCTCTATTCTTCCCTAGCTCCCCCCAACCTTATTTTGAATTAGTACCTTCATATCAGAGAAGAACATTTGGCCTTTGGTTTTTGGGGATTGGCTTATTTCTCTTAGCATGATTTTCTTCAGCTTCATCCATTTACCTGCAAATGCCATAATTTCATTCTTCTGTAAGGCTCAGTAATATTCCACTGTGTATATATACCACATTTTCTTTATCCATTCACCTGTTGAGAGGTACCTATGTTGGTTCTATTGTTTAGCTTTGTGAGCTGAGCTGCTATAAACATTGACATGGCTGTGTTACTCTAATAACATCACTAACTGATGTGCTTGGAATTATATCGGCAACTTTTCTATTTGTACTCTATGTTCTTTTAATTCTTCCTTTCTTGCCTTCTAATGTGTTACACAGATACTTTTTAGTGTTACTTTATATCCTTGGTTGCTCCTTTTAGCAATGTATTTTTGCTTTTGTAGTTGCTCTTGGGATTACAATATGAATTTATGAAATATCAAAATGTGTCACATGCCAATGTTATCAAGATGTCAGCTCTTCTTTACTTGATCTATATATTGAATATAACACTCAAAATCCCAATGAATTATTTTGTGGATAGTGATAAGCAAGCTGATTCAAAATTTAAATGAAGAGGTAAAAGATACCCCTCCCCCACCCAGAGCCAACACTGCTGCAGCTGGCTGAGCAAAATAGCGGGGTGGGGGGGGTGTTTGTGATGAGCAACTTGTGTAGATTGATACAGCAGGAGTAGGAGCCGTTTATTGTAGGACAGGAGCGGTATTTATACATTTCACACAGCTTATCTTAATTAGCATAAACAAGATACAGCAGTCAACCAATAAGGAATCTCCACACTTAATGGCTCGCCGGTGTTACTTCACAAACCACTCCCTCTGGCAATATGCCAGGCGCCATCCAGACTTGTTTACAGACTCTAACATTTCTCTGGCAATATGCCAGGTGCCATCCAGACTTGTTTACAGACTCTAACACAACACATTAGTGAAGGAGAACCAAGTTGGAGCACTGATGCCACCCAACATGACTTACCGTAAAGATACAGTGACCAAGAGTGTGTGGCTTTGGTGAAATAATAGGCAAATGGATCAGTGGACAGAACAGGTAGCACAGACAGACCCACATACATGCTGTCAAGTGGTCTTGGATAAAGCATTACTATGGAGCAAGGAAAGTCTTTCCAATGAATGACCTTGGAGCAACTGGACACCCCCGTGCAAAAAATAAGTCTCACAACAGACCTTATATTCTTCACTATTAGCTCAAAATGGTCATAGACCCACCTGTAAAATGCAAAACCATAAAACTTCTAGAAGTCCTCAGAAATAACCTAGATAACCTGAGGTGTGGCAAGGCCTTCTCAGACACAACAAGGCCTTTCCATTATGAAAACTGATAGCTGGACTGTATTGAAACGAACAACTTTTGCCTCATGAAAGATAATAAATACCCTGAGAATGGAAAGACAAGTCACCGTCTGGGGGAAATGGTTTTAAAGACACAGTTGACAAAGAACTTTTGTCTAACTATACAGAACTCTTCAAATTCAACAAGAAACTAAAATGACAATTAAAAATTGGGCCACTGATCTTAACAGACACGTCATTAAAGAAGATGTATGGATGGCAGAGAAGCATGCAAAAGGATGTTCAACCATATACATTCTTAATACATTGCAAATTAACACAACAACAATGTATCACTACACACTTACTAGAAAGTCTACTGTCTGAGTGGCAAGAGTGTCAATAAGCCATGCTGGGGAGGGTGTGCAGCAACAGGGACTCTCATCCATTGCTACTGGGAATGCAAAATGCTGGTCTCCACTGGGAGAGAGTTGGGCAGTCTCTTACAAGAGTGAGAGTCCTCCTTTCATAGACTCCTGGGTACTTTGTCCAGATGGTCTGGAAACTTGTCCAGGCAAAACATGCACTTGGCTGTTTACAGCAGCTTGTTAGAGCAGCAGAGATTTCAGTTGCCTTTCTAGGGCAGGGATGCTGGCAATACACTCAGTATTTGTTTGCCTGGGCATTTCTTTGTTTCATCATTTTTCTGAAGAATAATTTCACTGGATTTAGACTGTCAAATGTTTTTACTTCTTTATGCATTTTGCCTAGGTGATGGCAATGCCCTGTGGCCTCATTGTTTCTGATGAAAAGTCCACTGTTGATCTCACGTTTGTTTCTCATCAGGTCACCATCATTTTTTCTTCCTTTCTCTTTTCAATATTTTATCTTTGTTTTAATCTTTCAGCAGTTTGATGAAGACACATCTGAATGTGATTCTCTTCCTATTAGTCTTATTTAGGTTTCAGTGATTGTTAGAGTGGATCTATATTTTATTTTCATAAAATCTGTAAAGTTGTCAGTCATTATCATCATCTTATAGTTTCTATTTCTCCACAGCCAAGTTCACTGACCCCTTCCTCTGCCAGGACCACCGTGCTCTTGAATCCCTGTAGGAATCGGTCAATTCATAGTGTTTTCTCAGCTCTAGGATCTTCAATGGATTCTTTTGAACTGTTTGCATTTCTCTATCTAGACTATTTATTGAGTCATTGTCATTACAGTTATCTTTACTTTAAAAAAAACTAAGTAGCAGTATTAGTAGCAGTATTCATTATTTTAGCCCCTTTGACTGGTTTTCTCATGGAATTCAGTATCTGGATCCATTCAGCAACGATTCTATTGAAACTGAATAATTTTTATTTTTATAATATTTTAAAAATTAGGGGCTTTTTACTGTATCTTTTTCTGTTGTTTAAAAATGAACATTTTACATAATATTGTATATTATGTAAATATACATCTTTGCATACTATGTAATTTCCTGAGGGATTTTGCTTGTTTGTTGTAACTTATATGGTTTCAAACTGGTAAGTTATTACTTCTTTATATGTAGCCAATAGTTTTGATTCACATATTTTTGTTTTGATATTTATATAAGATACATGAAAATACAATAGTTTAGTGAAAAGTACTTTATAAGGTTATAGTATTAGGATTTATATTCTTATATTTCTTTTAAAATGTGTGTAAGAGATTCCAAGCATCTACAGAGCTTGAAGTCCATTGTTTGGCAGAGGTTGTGATCAAACACCTCACCTTTTAACTCTTGGCCCAATCCATCCACATCCTGGATATGACACTCAGATTTCCAAATCGTCCTCAGCTTTGTCTTTTCAGGGCTCCCAAGAACATGAGTTTATTTGCCGTGTCAGGTTTGGAATGTTTGGAGAATCTGTTCTTCTCTCACATCCAGAATGTGTTAATTAAACTTTTGGTTTCTTCTTTACTGATCCAAACCTAGCAATCACAACCTCCTGGACATTTTCTTGCTTTTCCCTGCCCGAGTTTATGAATTTTAGCTTGGTAAGCCATGGGTTACGTTTCCAATCATGTGTAGCTTATCACGTCCAGCAACAAATCTCATTATTACAAATATACATCCTGCCATTTTTACCCCTAAATTTTCTAAAACAAATTTAATGCTTCCAAATTCGAGTCTTCATGACAATGATATAATAAAAAGTGCTAAGGATATAAATTAGAATATTGTGTCTATGTTGGAAGATACAAGTAAAAATACTGGTTTATCTTAGCCTTTAAAAAATCAGAGATATGTATGCAATGTCCAGTGATATCAAAAATAAAAAGCTGGTACTACAAGTTAAATGTAACATGATGTAAATGATTAGTTAATAAGAAAGGAAAGAAAAACAGCAAAAGTAGTTTGGGTGGAGAATAAACATCAAATGCTAATACCAACTATAAAAAATGTGCGCACCATTCAAATATCAGATAAAATACCTTTTAAATACACTTTACTGAAAATTACTGAAAAAAATGAAGTGTCCATGTCCAGCTCCATTTCAGTTTTTAAGTTAATTCTTTTAGAAAATATAAAACAATCCACATCACTTTGCCCATGCTGCTAAAATTCTAAATATATAAAAGCAATTTTCAAAAAGGAAAATGTACAAAGTTTATTAGAAGTATTGCAGAAGAATACTAACCAAATTTTTGTGGAGATATCAAGAACAGAACTTAGAGGAAAACTTATATGTCTGAACCTAAATACTACAATAGGAAGGAAGCTGAGAGTCTCTCTGTTCTGAGATTCAGAATTCTCAGAAAGAAGAGCAAATTGAACCTAGAGGAAGCAGAAAGGAAGAGAATAAAAAAGAAAATAGTTTAATAAAACCAAAAAATAATATGCAATATGAGAATCATTGAAGTATGAAGGTGATTCTTTGAAAATGTTAATAAAAATTGATAAACCCTACCTAGTAAGACTGATAAAGAGAAGCAGCACAAATTAATATGTAGAATTTCCTACCATTTGTGAAAACATTAAAAATAAGAAGATATATCATGCAAGTAATATTAAATTCTCGCATAAAATGAACAAATTTATAGAAAAATCTCCAGACACATTGACTGACACAAGGAGAAATGTAAGAATCTGAACAATTCTGTATCTATTGAAGACACTGAAATCATAACTAGAAATCTTCCATGAAGAAATCTCCAGGCCAGATGGCTTCACTAGTGAATTCTTCCAAATATTTCAGAAGGAAATTACCGCAGTCTTTCTCATACTCTTACAGATGTTTTTCTAAAAGAAGAGGAAGAAGAGGAGAAATAGCCAACATTTTTTAATGGAACAACATGACTGAACATCACAATAGAACAAGAACATGACTAGATCAGAAAACTGGGAACTACAAGCCGGTGTCCCCATGAAAACAGATACAAATTAAAAAATAACTAGCAAATTAAATTTTGGAAGTAAATGAAGGGTCATCAATCATAGTTATGTAACTTTATTCCTGGAAGCATTTCTACTTACCATCAATGGTGTAATGCTTTTCATTAAATAAATAATGGGCAAAAGTCATAAGGAGGTCATATTGGTAGATGAAAAAAAAAAAGAATAAATAAAGTATATGATGGTAGTCAACATCTCCCAGTTATAAGCACATTACCAAACTCTGGGGAGTTTTTGAACAATAAGAGAAACACTGTAGAATATATCATACTTAACGAAGAATTATTGGAAATGTTCCTGTTGGGGTCTGGATTGAATTGAGGATGCACTCTCACTCCTGCTGTCCAGCAGGGCACAGAAGGGCTACCATGCTGGTCTAAACATGAGAGACAATTCCAACAACAGACCTGAAGCCTGTTTGCCTGTTCATTTGGGTGATTTTATTTACTGACATTGTCACATTTAATCTAAAATTAATATGGAAATTCAAAGGGTTCAGAATTAGAAAACATAATCTTGAAAAAAGAACAAAATTGGGGGATTTGTGGTACTAAATAACCAGGTTAATCATATTGGAAAATCATTTAGTGTATTGTTGGCATTGATGGATAAATGGAACAGAATAGTAAGTCCACAGACTCCTGAATGTTTTCTCACATGATCTATGACAGTGGCCACGCTGCAGAGCAATGCAGAAAGGAGGTTTTTATAATAAATGTCACTGGACCAACTGGGTATTCATCAAAAAGTCTTGACACACCAAATTGTATATAAAAATCTATTGCAGATCCATACAGTCTATGAAATTAGAGGTGAAATGGATTCCTTAAACAAGATAAACATAAAAATGATTAATCTAAAGGGGACTTATAAATTGCACTAATCTGATTCTTTTTACCAAAAAAGATTCTATTGAGTGAAAATTCAATACACAAACTGGGAGACAATATTAGTAATTCTTATCTCTGACAAAAGACAGGAACAAGTTATAAAAAATTCCTATAAACACTTATAAACAGAACACCTAAAATAAGATTCACAAATAGGTAGTGCACTCATAGAAATACTGACCTCTTTAGCTGATAGAGTAAGGCAAGTGAAAACCCACCCAAGTGGATTAGACTTGAACACTGAGCCCACCGTGTGTGCATGAGGGTGGGAAGCTCTTCATGGAAGATGGACATGGATGACTTTCTCAGTCTCTGAAGCTCTATGCCCTCTGGTGAGACAGAACATCCCTGCTCAGGCCTCTCCCCCTCTCCTCTTCATACAAAGCCTCAGTCCCATCAGCTTTGGGCCCCACATTTATGGTCTCATTTAACTTTTATCAGGTCCCACAAGTCCCCCCTCCAAATGCCATATTTAGCCTAATCATTACTTTTAAGAACACATGGAGGACACGTCTGTTCTGGAAAGCTTTTAATATTTTATTTCATCTGGGTGATGGTAATACAAGGTAGCTAACCTGCCAAGATCCATCAAGTCAAATTAGATCATATTTAATATAAAGTTTACTTTAAGACAGTTCATGATGTCTATGAGTTGCCAAGGAGGGGGTCAGAGTAGATGAGTGGGATTCCAGCAATGTAGCAGGAAGGGAAGACAGTTTGGAATGGATTGTGTGATGGTGGTCCTGGGGCCTCTCCAGGGCCTCCACCTTTGATGACAGGTAGAGAATGAGACTCAGGGTGATCGGCCTGAGAAACCTGCTGGATGGAGTTGCCTTGGATTGAGAAGGGGAAAGCTGAAGGAGGGGCAGGTGTTGAGAGGAAGGTCAGTCAGATTCAAGATGTGCTGTTTAGGACAATGTATGGACCACCCCTGTGCAGATGTGGAGTGCACAGATGGGTGTGCGAGTAAGACTGGACTGACTTGGACGACAGACACATTCCTACTGTTTCTTCTGTTTTAAGTGGTAGAGGGGAATACCAGATTGGCAAAATGTTAACAGAGAACAGAGGAGACACTTGGGGAAGTGCAGACGGCTCTATTTAGGAGCCTTACTGCAAAGGAGAGCAGTCAGGGATGAACGGTCAAGACTTAGATTTTAGGTTTTTATTTTTTAAGATGGGAGAATCACAGCACACCATTGCTCTGGGCCTTCTCTGTGGACAGAGTTGCCTGTGTGAAGAAGCCATTTGTCTGTGTTTTGTATCATCTTCTGGCTCTCTGTGTACTTCTGCAATGAGCCTGCCTAGGAGGACACTCTCACTAGACTCAAGCCCAGTACCACAGGCTTCCTCCCAGTATCTGCCCTCTCCTTCCTGGCTGCTTCCTTCTCCAGCAGAACACGCCCAGTTCTTACTAGCTGCTCTATGTCTATAGGTTGAATTTTAGTGCAAACATAAAGTTTCAAAATTGCTTACCAAATCCCTGGGGGAACCAGTTGCTGAATTGATTATGTCATTAAACCACAACTGCTTTTGTCTGCAGCCTAACCGTGTGTGGAGTGTCCAGTTAAGATGTGGCTGCCATAGTTATTCACCACTTTCAGCCCATCAATGCTACCTCAAGACAAATTCATTTGTTGGTGCTTGTCTTTCATTTGTGATTCGCTTTGCATGCTGGTTGTCTTTGATCATTCATTTATTTTTAAATCTATGAAAGATACATGGAACTATCCTCTGACTCAGTTATAGCTACAAAAAAAAAGCCATTTTCAGAGAAGTGCCCTCCCTCCTCATCTCCACTACTCCTCCCTAGTCAGATCTTCCTCTTAGTCCTTCTTTCTATACCAGAGGCAGCTCATTGCTCTATTTTCTAATTTATCCTTCCTGCATTTCTTCGGCACAAACAAATACCTGTGTATTTTTATGTCTCCATTTTTATATGAAGAATAGCATACTGTAAATACCTTTTGAGCTTTGCCTGCTCCGCTAACAGTATGCCCCAGTGAAATCACCTCACCTCAGTTTTAATGATACCTATTTTTAAGGAGCTGATTACAACTCCATTGTATAGCAGCACTGTAGTTAATTCATTCCGTTTATTACTTATTTGAATATACTCCAACAAATGGGACTTGGGATTGTTCCCAATATTCTGCAATTGCAAACCATGCTGTGAAGGACACCGGTGGGCATTTCTATTTCTGTGTCATTGGTGCTGTGTCTTCAGGGTCAATTCTTAGAAGCAGTACTGATGAGTCAGAGGCTAAGTGCATATGAAGTTTGGGGTTTTATTGAGAGTGTGGTTAGCTATTGGAAAATCTTTAGCAATTGGAAAATCTCCCTCCATATGGGTTGAGACAATTTGCACTCACATCAAAAATGTTTGAAAGTGCCTGTTTCCTGACAGCCTGCCAAGCAGAATGTGTTGTCATTTAATTTTTAAAAATTTGTACCAGTCTGATATGTGAGAAATGCTATCTCAGTTTTGTTCTAATTTTCATTCCTCTAAAAGTGAGTGTCTTGAATATTTGTTCATGTCTGTAGGGCATTTTTATGTTTTTGTGAATTATCTGTTCATCCCACTTTTCCATTCTTCTATTATGTTCTTGGGTCCTTGTCCCATAATATTTAAGATTTACAACTGAGAGGTGTTGGCCTGTTGCCTACAGTGTGTGTTCAGAACATTTCTCCCTAGAAAAAGATTGTCTTATTTTACTTACCCATCTTTCTTGACTGAGATGCATGGCCATGATTAGCAACTACTTATCTCCCTCTCTCCTCCGACCCTTGGCGACCACATTCCAACTCTTGTATTCTGTGCATCAGATTATTTTAAATGCCTTCTATGAATACGATCATGTGGTGTTCGTCTTTCCGTGATTGGTCGACTTTATTACATGACACCCTTGAAGCTTATCCTCATTGTCATGGAAAGAAGAGTTTCCAAAAGGTCCCATGGATGAGTGGATAAAGATAATGTGGTACATGAACATGATAGAGTACTTGTCATGCATTTTTGAAAATTGAGATTTTATGAACTTAACCTACCTATGTTTTAATTAATCAGCAGTAAATTTGTAGGTATGATTAGAAAGCTACTCTGTAACCTTGTTAAATGTAAATGAATCTTTGTTGTACTTTAGTTTTTCAGTGGCATCTATTTTTACATTTATATCCCTAATGCATGTGAAATTTCTTTTTTATTTATGACCTTTTACAAACAGCCACTCGCTTACCTCAACACCGTGCACAAAGGGTGCATCTTCACCTTCATGACCCAAACTGCTGCTGTGAGCATGTTCTGTTCTTCCATGTATATCCAGGTCTGTCCTGAGCTTTCTCTCCAACTCTACTGATATTTGTTCATTCATGCAGCTTACTATATGTTTCAACATCCGAGAGGCAAGCTCCTGCCCCCAGCTTAACTTTTTGCCATTCATGTTCACTTTTCCATATGAATTATTGTAGCAGATGATCTCACACTACACAATTGCTTATAGAAATGTGTATTGCAATTGCTGGAAAATGTTGAGTTTTTTTTCTAGAATAGAAGTGGTCTTTCCATTTCCTCAAACTACTATTATCTTTCAAGAATTCTCTTGACAGAGATTATCTGAAACTCTGTAAGACACGCGCCTCTTTGTTCCTGCATTGTCTTCTCTGTTTGTGCAGAAACTAGTCTTTTCAAGCTCCCTAACGTTCCCATAGCCTAGGAAACCACTTGTTCCATCTATCAAATATCACATTAGTCTGCATAGAAGTCATCAAGATAGCATGATGATATTTAAAAACTTCTTCATGCTCAGTAGTTATTTCTTCCCTGTCATTTCTTACTTTGTGTATTTGGATTTTCCCCTTTTTTCCTTGATGAATTAGCTGATGGTTTATCTATTTTGCTCTTTTTTTCAGGAGCAGTGCTTAAGTATATTGATTAGATCTGTTTTTGATTATCTTCCTCATTTATGTGCATAGTTAGGATGTCATTTTCTTAATTTTATGAGTTTATGATCTAATCTGACTTTTAGTCTTTTGTTTTTATTGATAATGGGTATACTAACATATTTTCCTCTAATCACCACTTTGAATCTTGTAGATTTTAATAAGTGACATATTCATAGACATACCTTTTTAAACAATTCTATAATTTTAGTTGTTATTCATTTTTAGGTGCATAGTTCTATGGGTGTGCAAAATGTATAGTCATATAGTCATCATAATAACTGGGATAAAATGTTTCAATTGTACTGAAATTTATTCTTCTACTTCTTTGGGAAAAAAAAAATTACTTCCAACCACCAGAAGCCTCTGGCAACCATTGATCTCAGTTCTTTCCCTATAATTTGTCATAGTTTGAAATGCCATGTAAATAAAACCACATAGTACACAGCCTCTTAATTGTCTTCTTTCAGTTGGCTTCATGTCTGTGAGATTCACTCATGTGGTTACAAGTCAGTTATCAGCTCCTTGTCACCCCTGAATTTCACTCCCTACATGACGGCCACCAGGCAGCATCCAGTTACAAACAGTAGCAAATAATTGCAGATTTAGCTGCCGTAACCATTCATTCACAGGTCCTTTGTGGACAGGATTGTTCATTTTTTCCTAGGTACATATGTGAGACTAGGAATGCTGAGTTGTATGATAAATATGTTTTTAACTTTTTGTGAAACTCCCACATTATTTTCCAAAATGGCTGTACCATTGTTCACTGGCGCCAACAGTGTATAGGGTACTTGCTGTGCCCTGTCTTTCCGACTCTCTGTACTCGTTGGACTTTGACTGGAGTGTAGTGTAGGTTGTCTGGTTTTGATTTGCATTTCCCTTACCATGTTGAGCATCTTTAATGTGCTTGTAATTCCTTCTTTGATGATCATATCAATGTAAATATTTGCCTATTTTTAACTGAGATGTTTGCCTTTTTGCTGTTGTGAAAGAGCTTTCTGTAGCCATCACACTTGTCCTTTATCAGTTATATGTTTTTTAATTCTTTTCTCCACGTGGGGCTTGTCTTCATTTTTTAACAGCTTTTGAAAACTTAAAGGTTTAATTTTGGTAAAGTCAATTACATCTATGTTTCTTGTAAACCTTGTGTATATTTTGTACTATAGAAGAAAAGTTTGCCTAACCCAAGTTCTCATAAATGCTCTATATGATTTCTTCTAGAAGATGTGTAGATTTATATTTTGATTCATGACTGATCTGAACCAAGTTCATCATAGATTTGAGTGATGGGCCAAGTTCTGTTGACATATAGCTGCCCAGTCTTTTCTCCCCCTCTGTGGTAGATACCCAGTCTCTGTTGGCTATCATGCCTGACATCTTTATCTAAAATCACTGGACTGTATGTTTGTGGAGTATTTCTGTTTGGAGTCTGCTATGTTCCACTGACTGATATGAACATTCTTTCTCCAATATCACACTGCCTTGATTGTTGCAGCCTGCGGTGATACTTGAAGTCAGATAGGGTAAGTGTGTTGACTGTGTTCCCTTTTTCAAGTTTATCTTGACTAAACTTGGTTCCTGTATTTTAAATGTGCATTTTAGAATCTACTCTGATGCAAATGATTAAGGGACTCTCTTGTTTCAATTTTATTTCTATTTATTTCATCGCTAAGATAAAGAAATATAATTGACTTTATATATATATTGATTGTGTCCTGTGCCCTTGCATGGCTCACTATGAACTATGGTCCTTTTTGCAGGCTGTTTTGAAATTTCTACACAAGCATTCTCATGTGAGCTGCAAATAACTACAAGCTTATATATATATTTTTTCTTCCCAGTCTGTATATCTTTTATCACCTTTTCGTCCTTCATTGTTTTATTTTTACCAGTTCCACTTGTTAGTACTGTGTCTTGTCCCTGATCCCAGGACCTAGACATTCAGTCACTTCTTCATTACTTATAGTATAAAATTATTATTTGCTCATTTCTTTGTAGATGCTCCTTTACAGTTTGAAGAAATTTTGAGTTTGGTGACAGTTGGGAGTTTTTAACCAAGAAAGGTATTGAATTTTGTCAAAAGCTCTTTCTGAAGCCACACACACACACACACACACACACATATTGATATATTCTCAAGTTTGCTGCATTGTTAAATTGTAGTGACTGATGTTAAAACTTTGAGCCACCTAGCTACAAAGAGACATTTCTTGTGGCCTGAGAGGAACAAGGTTCCTTGTCTTGTCCCCAGAATCCTGTGTGCTTTCTTCTTACAACAGAAGGTCTAGGAATCAAAGTTCCATCCCTGCTCCCTGGATTGACAGCTGACCCTCCATTCCCAATGGCTCTGTTCCCAGGAGACTGTGGCCCTCAGCCTGGTGACCTCTTCTTGTGACCACCAGTGGAGGCCCATGGACACAAGCTTGTTTGTGATTAACAGGTTACTGTTCTAAATGGTGTCCCATTCTTTGAAGCATTTCCAGAGAACAAGACTGTCTCTCTAAAAGACCATTTGAATTTGAATTGATAAAACTTAGAAGTAATATTGGATTGATTTTATTTTTAGAAAAATTGCTTTTAAGATCTGCG
Source organism: Marmota marmota marmota (assembly GCF_001458135.2). NCBI lineage: Eukaryota > Metazoa > Chordata > Mammalia > Rodentia > Sciuridae > Marmota > Marmota marmota. Next base: position 1,340,206 of record NW_026000224.1, read on the forward strand.
GCATTTTTATAGCAATTTCAGTTACAAAAAGCACCTTTAGTTTCCTCTTAATAGTTTAATATCTGCCTCTTATCACTACTACTCTCCTGACTTCTAAGCAGCTTCTTATATATTTAAGCAGCTTCTCCAACTCTTTTACTTTGTAAATGCTTTCTTTGATAAGATGATTGAGTATTTCTAAAAGACAATCCTATACAGTGTATGTTGAATGCTTGGGATGAGCACCCTTCTCCATAGACCTTGTGTGTGTTTAATATTCTGTGCCCTATGGTGCTGGGCTTCTGTCCTTGAATGAGTACTCGTTTGGGCAGAGATTAGATCTCTCGTTGGGTTACTGAGGTTTCTCTTTGCTGATCATTCTTTCTCTCTGTTTCTCTTCATTGCTTTATTGACATATTCTTGACATAAAATTGTGTATATTCAAGACATCTTGATATTTTTATGTATATATTGGCAAAAGACAAAATTATAATAAGTTTAATTTAAAGAGCTACTGTCTTTATTTGTGATTTT
>NW_026000224.1:1343734-1345961 GCF_001458135.2 Marmota marmota marmota
TTGAAGTCAGGAAGCCAGACACCTCCAGCTTTGTTCTCGCTGCTCATATTGCTGTGTCCACTTGGGGTCTTCTGTGGTTCTGCATGAATTTTAGGCAGTTGAGACCTACAGAGGTGGGTGAAGACTGTGGGGTTCTCAAGACAGAAGCTGTGGAGTGGTGGGGGGGCGGATGTGGTCCTCTGGAGACCAGTCCACTGGGAGCCAGGCTGGGGGACTGGCTCCCCCACGTGGCTCCCAGCAGCTCTATCTGAAGAGGGCTTGGGTGGTCTAATCCCCCCACAGCCCCAGTGGGAGGAAACCCAAGCAAGTCCTTCAGGAAAGTGGGGAGCCGGCTGCTCATGCTGCATCCTTTGCCCTCTTTTGGAGTCCTGCTGGAGAGAGGTAGACCTTAGGAAGCTGTTTGTCTGCCCTTTCTGTGCCAGGTGGTTCTGTTTTGTGTTACTACTTTGCTGCGGCATCTCAAGCACATACCTGAGCACTCAGAGCTATTTCCATTTATGAGTCTGGGAGCTCCTCACCTACACTTCTGAAGGTTTCTCATTTTACTTCTTAAAGATGATTTTAATTCTCATTCTTCTTCTTTGGACTGTGATATTTTGTTAGTTTTAACATATGTTCAGTTTAAAATGATCTTTATTTTTTTAATGAGTGAGGATAAATAGATATTCTAAAATTTCTTAAGTTTGTTTTTACTTGATATATGCCTGTCATGACTCAGCCATTATTTTTAGAGGTTTTCCATTTAAGTTCAAATGTGGCTTCCTTGTGCTAAACATTTTCTTAATTTTAGCTTTACATTTTAGTTTATTTTATTTAATGTATTTTCTTAAGGTTACACTGGCATATTAATTGTTACAAATGTGAGCTCTAGTTTGGCTATCCTGTAGACATTAGTATTGATGTAGAAGTTCTATGATTTGACATATCACATCACTGTGCTTGTTGGTCATAACTTTTAGCTACAGTGATAGCACTTCATTTTATTTATAGAGGCAAAGTATTTTTTTGGGGGGGAAGAAATATGTTCTTAACTATATTTCTAAAATATAAGATATGTGTTGTATCTTTAATGCATATCACTATGAGTGGTACTTCCTATGTGTCCTTTGGCAATAATAGATAAATTATCTGTCTACAGAACTTTATGTTATTTTTATCTCAGATTCATGTAGAAAGGTGACTGAAGAAAGAAACATAAGCATTTAAGAAGCTGGGATCTAAAACAGAAAATGTTTCACAAGAATTATAGAATTATAAAATCTCTTCATGTAGAAACAATGGGGTAATCTTGTTTTGTTTTTGGTACCAGGGATTGAACCCAGGGGTGCTTAAAAACTAAGCTACATTACCAGTCCTTTTTAAAAATATTTTATTTAGAGTCAGGGCCTCTAAGTTGTTTAGGGCCTCGCTAAGTTGCTGAGACTGGCTTTGAACTGACAATCCTCCTGCCTCAGCCTCCTGAGCAGCTGGGATTACAGGTGTGTGCCACCGTGCCCAACAACAGGGTTTTAATGTATAAATTTCATTTCTTTTTCTTTTTTTATGTGAGTTAAGTTTTATTAAGGGACAAAATGAAGTGGGAGGTCTGATGATGTAGGCATGTTCTTCAATAGACCTGCAACCAAAAATCAGCTTAAAAAGGCAAACAGAAAATATATACTTCAAAAGGGAAAAAATACTGTGAAACAGCTCAGGTTTAACCACCTAACCTTGCTAAAAATGGTTAATATTGTACATTTTATTATTTGAACCACTGCCAACTGAGACATTAAATCAGATCTACTCTTTGTGTGAAGACGGAATGCACACGTATGCAAGCATAGACACTGTCTTCTGTGCCCTGCAAAAATGACTTTCTCTAAACTTAGCTGGAAACAGAAATCTTCCTATGAGAGACAAATGGAGCAAATTCTACTGAGCAAATGTCGATGCATGTCTTGGTCTTCCCACTGGAATGTGGTAATGCTCCCTGGTGTCTCACTGAGTGTTTGTGCCAAACCATGAGCTCTGTGCCACTGTGTAGAAGCACAGGCTGACTTTCTGTTCCAGCCCAGCACCTGAGGTGAACAGACTTGAAGGAGAAGAGATCTATTTGGCCCAGAGTTTTGGAGGGTTTAGTTCATAGTAGGCCACCTTATTGTTTGGGGGCACAAGGAGAAGCAGTGTGTCATGGCCACAGTGCACTGTGGAGGAAACTGCTCACCTCACTTCATGCAGGAAGCAAAAA
>NW_026000224.1:1346539-1348789 GCF_001458135.2 Marmota marmota marmota
GTGCTCTTACCACTGAGCCACATCTCCAGCTCTTTTTATTTTTTATTTTGAGACAGGGTCTTTCTAGGTTGCTGAGTCAGGCCATCCTCCTGTCTCAGCCACCCAAGTGGCTGGGATTACAGGCGTGCACCACCACACTTTGCACTTAAATATGCTTTAAAATAGTTGTTGAGTGTTTTGGGTTACCAGTCTTTAACAGCTGAGTTTTGCATTTGACCTGAAATGCACTATGATGGTAGCCTCATATGCAATCTTGAGGCTGTCTCTTAAGGGTCATCCTTGGTCTACTTAACTTTTTCTCTGGTGGTGGACAGCCTGTATAATTGCCTCAGTGTCCCTTGCTCCCTTGTATTTGTGTCCCTGTTTCACCTTCTCCTGTGGACTGTGGGCTAGATGCACGCTGGGCTTCAGTGACAGACCTCCAGGGTGACGGTGACGGGCTTCCCCGCCCAGGCTTGTAGCAGGTACAACAACTCCCAGCTGGCCAGCCACCCTCCCCTGCTCTGTGACGGAGCCAGCTGCTGCATGCAGGGGCACAGTGACAGTGAATGCAGGCTGGCCTTCCTCTTAAAGCCCCCTGGAATTCTGCTGAAATCCTCAGTTCCACTCCCAAGAGGAGATGAATTCCTGTACCCACTTCCTCAGTGAGCCTGGAAGTAGATCCTTTCCCCAGTAAACCTCAGCGTGGCAGATCCATAACTGTAGCCTCATGGGAGCCTGGTATATGTGTGTGTGTGTGTGTGTGTGTGTGTGTGGTGTGACCTGCAGTGGGCAGAGATATTTTATGTAAAAGTAGAAGTTTGTTATTGTTTCAGATATTTTCAAGAAAAAGCACCCTGGGAAATTTCCCTGCAGATCCATGAGGACCACGAATAATTAAAGCTAGATTTCCCTGCATGAGGATCTGAGATGGGGCTTTCTGATTAAGAGAAATTATTTTTAAAGAAAAAAAGTGAAATAAACCTTGATGGGAACTAGGCAAGTTGATTCCGTCATCCTGAGAGTGAATTAAGCATGAACAGTATGGCGTGTCGTTCTCACGGCTCAGAGTGACAGGAATCGTGTCTGCTTGTTCGTCTTGCTGAACGTAGATGACCCAAAATAACGTTTTGTTGTCTTTACATCTTAAAACATGCATCTTTTCAAACATGCCTCTATCTTATCCCATGGAAAGGTGCCATCCAAGAACTCTAATTGCCAGTCACCATGGAGAAGTGTGATGATGGGTGTGGATGCCACAGTGGGACCTGCATCTCCAGGGCTGAGCACAAAAGGCCACACTGTGAATTGGACAGACGCTGTCTGGTGGACCCCTGGAGGGAGTCACAACACTCCTCTGTCCTGTTACAATCCAATCAGGGCAGCTACAAGTTGAAACTTGCTGCCCAAGAGAACAGTTTTATCTATTCTGCTGGGTTCTCACCTTTTCCTTCACATAGCACGTTCTCAATCTGCAATGGCATTTCTTTGTCTTGTCTGTCAGACAGCTGTGGGACCTTCATCATCTTACTAACAACCATTCCAGGAACTGAAGAGTAAATCATAATTTATTCCAATCATCCCTCAATAATGATCTGGTTCATATTAGCAGATTATTCTGTTTTCCTAACACTGGATCCACAGTGATGGGTTTTCTTCTTTTTTATTTAAAACTAAAACTCAGTACAATACAAAAACTACAGGTTAAATGACTTCTAAGGAAGGAGAAAAATGAACAAGATAGGCCATTTTAAGAGTGTGACTAGAATTTTATTGCATCTTAAAGGTCTATAATTCTTGAAAAGTGAGAGAAGAAATTAATGGGCAGTTGAAATCAAAACCAAATTGTTTTGATTCCTGTCTTGCTATATTTCATGTGGCTGTGCAGTCCTGAGTAAATGCTTGCCAAAGGATAGGGCACTGGGTGTGGTCATTGAGAGATGGATGACACAAAGGAGAGGTCCCAGGCAGGTCCCATTGGGAGTGACACTGCCCATGCCCCCAAAGGGCTCCTGACCCATGGGCAGCACACCAGAAGCAGCATTGACAGCCCATAAGGATTCTTAGATGCAAAGTGGCACAGACTTTCACAAATGACCAGCAATGACCAAAAATCCAGACCAGGAGGAAGGCAGACAGGTGCATGTGCTCCTCATGCATGGACTGCTAGACAAAGGTCCTAGATCTCAACACAAAAAGAAATTTCTTTCTTCAAAGAACACTAAGAAATTCTGATGGGGTACACACACACACACACACACACACACACAC
>NW_026000224.1:1357486-1366046 GCF_001458135.2 Marmota marmota marmota
ACAATAAAAACCTAGTGTCATTGAACTTTGGGGAGATGATTTAGAGTGGTTTCCAACCCTGACTTCATACTAGAAATGTCAAAGTACCAGTGCTAGGATGCTGTACCAGAATTCAATACAAATCTCTGGATGAATTCTGTTTGGGAGTTTTTGAAATGTTTCTCATTTTATTCTAATATAATTATCTAGTTGCAAACTACTGAATATTACAAACACATGTCTTCTGATGATAGTTTAGCAATAGTGATGCATTTGCTTGCTTCAGATAAATGAGATGAATTTGGGGCAAGTTTATCATTCAGTCTATGTTCATTTTTAATAGGATTGTGCTGCAGTGGGGGTGGTACACACATATATGGTGAAGGGAAGGAAGGGTTATGGAAGGGTTATGTTTTCCTACTGCACTTTCCTAAGAGAGACAACAGTTCTCTGTAGCTTAGTGTTACTATACTTTTTAAAAAATATGAGCTGGAAATAAGCTAAAATACATTTTTAAAAATTGTTTTATCAAGTTTTTTTTTTTTTTGCAAGCTTGGATCCAGACAATTTAAATTTATCTTCTCTATCTGGATCTGTGATGATAATAAGTACTTACTTTGGCAGAGCACTCATCAATTTGCAAAGTACTTTATTTAAATGATAGCATTTTATCCTCGTACCAACCCCTCTGCATAAGGACTACGGAGCAAATGTTTAATATTCTGATTCTGCAGGAAAGGAGCTCAGTGCGATGTTGTGACATGAGTAGCCGGTTTGTATTTACAATTCAAATCTGCAGAGGCAAATGCGGCTTCCTTCGCCACTAAAAGCTGCTGCCAGCACCCTCTTGATATATTTTTGTGGTGGTGTTTAAAAGGCTCCTTATCAGATGCAGTCAGCTTCTCTTGACAAAACTCCCTCTTTCCTCAACTACCTGGGTGAATCACCGTGGCTGGGGGAGGTGGGTGGGTACAGGTCCACTGCCGGCAGTCCGAGGAGTGGCAAGGGATGTGCAGGGGATCCTGACTCCTGCCTATCTCGTGCAGCTCCAGTTTCTCTTGGGGGTCTCCTGTGTCTCCTTCCCTCTGCTCCTCTACCTCCAGAGCCAGGAGGCTGCAGGGCTCCTGGGGGACCTCATCTTCCCTTTTTCTCACTGTGCCAATGAGTCTTTTAAAACTACTCACTGGTCCCTGGTATTTTCACATGCAAGTAAAGAAAACATTGAATTCCAAAATATAATTGGAGGCTCACCAGCTCGGGCTTTAGGCCATGAAATATAGGGTTTGGTTGGTGTGTTTGCTTCAGTGATAAACATGAGTCACTCCATTTGTAGCCATAGAAGCTCCTGATTAAAAATGGAAAAGCCAAAAACTTCATGCCCTACTTCAAAATGTCATGACTTCCAGTATTTCAGAAGATAGCTGCCTGGGAATGGAAAAGTGTAAGAATATTCTGTGCATCTGTGACTTCCGACGTTTTCTCTTACGTCACACACCTTGTTTTGTTTTAGATATTCTGTCCCTGTACTAGAAAGCATCACAGGTGATCACAAATTCTTTCTAAATCAGGTCTGAGTGTGCTCGCCACCCCCAAAATGGAAGTAGAGAGTTTAAGAGCATCCCTTCCAAAATGATAACACTTTGTCCTTTATTTTTCTTTTAACTGTGGGAAACCAAAAATAAATTGTAATCACTGTGTGTCAGGTTGATCTGCTGTGGATAAGAACTCTATTTTTTATAATCTGTCTTTAAGTATTCCCAAAGAATGTCTCTAATTAATTAGTAACACCTGAAGAATCCATCTGGCAGTATCTCTGGGTTATGAGTTCGATTATTTGAGTCACCTGATTCTGATGCAGAATCATGCACAGATTGCCTCTACTGAATATGCAATGTCATGGGCACCTATACATCAACATCACATGCCAGGTGTTTTCTGATACAAAATTTTTGTCAGTGGCCAGTTTAACCATTATCCAAATTGACTTTCAGGCAAAGCAAACCACATTTAAGAATATCTCTTGGACGAAGAAAACTTACTGTGATTTAGCATCATTTTATTTATTTATTTATTTGCTTATTTGTTTGTTTGTTTTGGTATGAATAAAGGTAAAGAATACATATCTTGGGGGAAGATATGTATTTAAAAAAATGGTATTTCCCTAAGTACAGTTCTACATCGCCATCAGGTGATAGCATGGATGCTCCTAGACTCCACTCAGGGAGAGGAACACAGCATTGGTTTGTCTGTTTGTGGAGATTGAATTGTGCTCTGCAGGAGAAGTATCTGATGAATTCATGCTAATTATGCATTCAGTAGCTAAAAACAGATTGATTGCTTTTCCTAACAGTCATTGCAGGTTGTTCCACACATTTCTGGTACCGTGTCCAGGAGGATATTTGGTCTGCAGTGGTTTAGATTGATGGGGAGCCTTGAAAACTTAAAGAGTATATTAATTTAGACTATGTTACTATTCATTATACCTTTCAGACATATTTCTTAAATGTTAAATGTACTGGATTATATATAAGAAACAAAGACCCATGGATAAAATAAAAATGTGGATTTTACTTTTATTTTAATTTTAATTTTGCACACAATGTTCAACATTTCTAAGAGTGAATGATCTTCATCTCCTCTTAACTCCCATCCACAAAACTCCTTTTCTGAAAGCTACTCATTAATAACATTCTAATGTATTCTTTGAGAGATATCTTATGCATGTATTAAAAAGTCAACTCTCAAAAAAAAAGTCAACTCTCTATACATGTGAATACATGCATATATGTTGTATACACATGTATGAACTCATAAATTTACATATTTTAGTAATAAATATATATGTTCTTATGGATTATACATGATAGTACATATTTGCAAAATTATATACATGTGTTAGGGAAAATTGTATATGTATACACACAAATATGCATACATATAAATGTACATATATGCACACACACACACATACATACACACACATAATATTGCCTATTTACAAAAATGATAACATACTGTAACACCCATATGGATCTTGCTGGGTCTTAAAATAATTTTTTTTTACTGACAAAAATTGTGTGTACTTGTGGGGTTCCCTGGAATATTTTGATACACACATACATTATATAATGTTCAAATCAGGGTAAATGTATCTACTCGAATATATGTCACATTTTTGTGCAAAACATATTCAAAATTCCTTTTTTCCTGCCTTTTTGAAAGACATGGCCTATAGCTACTATGTCTAGTCACCCTCCTGTGCCATAGCACAGCAGAGCTTAATTCTCTTCTATAACTATCACTAAGTGCCTGTTGATTGAATTTTTTTCCTTTCAATCTTGCTGTTTTTAATGAGTCATCTTGGAAATCATGCTTTTCCCAAAAGTCCTCTCCATTCTGTTCCACAGGAGCAGAACATCTCTGGGTACCCTTGCAATAGAGTCCCGTGCAGAGGAAAGTGTTGGTTTCCAACCTTCTGCTATTATAAATTATGCTGCAAAAATAACCATATGTGAACAAACACATTTTCGATAACTGTTTTAGAACTGGACTCTTTCTTACCCCCTCAGTGATTTTCACTTTGCTAGCATACAAAAATCAGGATAAAATATATGATTATATGTTCGCTGTGAACCTAAAATATAATGTGACATGTCTAGAGAAGTTTAGCGCTAGAAAGTCCATAATAAGCAATCATTGTTGTCACAATCATTATATATTATAAAGGGTATTTTAACGAATTTGCTTTTATTCTTTAGCATGAAAGCAAATCTAGGAATGTCCCAATAGAATAAGTCAATTGCAGCAGAGTTTGAGACTTCAGAGCATGCGTCTGTCCTGCAGGCACGTGTGTTTGCTGAGTTCCCCCACAGTCCGGCATGGGGAGGTGGGCAGGCAGCCACAGGTCCATGTTCAGCTGGTGACCCTTGGTGTTACCAAGTCCATCTTTCCTGTGTGTCTTTTCTGGTGTCATGGACCCTCAAGTTAGCTTCATTCCTGATGTTTTCTCCTCTGGAATCAATTAAAGACTTCTCAACCTCACCTAAGATGCTTATTGTTTTTGAAATTAATGTTCCTGAAGTTATAAAGTGAGCTCTTGATTTTCTGATAAAAGCATGTATTTTTATTATTTTTTATTTATATATGACAGTGGAATGCATTACAATTCTTACTACACAAATAGAGCACAATTTTTCATATCTCTGGTTGTATACAAAGTGTATTCACACCAATTCGTGTCTTCATACATGTACTTTGGATAATAATGTCCCTCACATTCCACCATCATTTCTAACCCCAAGTCCTCTCCCTTACCTTCCCACCCCTCTGCCCTATCTAGAGTTTGTCTACTCCTTCCACGCTCCCCCTCCCTACCCCACTATGAATCAACCTCCTTATGTCAGAGAAAACTTTCAGCCTTTGGTTTTTTTGGGATTGACTTACTTCACTTTGCATGATATTCTCCAACTCCAACTATTTACATACAAATGACATAATTTTATTCTCTCATATTGCTGATCAATATTCCATTGTGGATATATACCACAGTTTCTTTATCCATTCATGTATTGAAGGGCATCTAGGTTGACTCCACAGTTTAGCTATTGTGAATTGTGCTGCTATAAACATTGATGTGGCTGTGTCCCTGTAGTATGCTGTTTTTTAAGTCCTTTGGGTACAGACCAAGGAGAGGGATAGCTGGGTCCATTCCCAATGTTCCAAGAACTCTCCATACTGCTTTCCATATTGGGTACATCAATTTGCAGTCCCACCAGCAATGAATGAGTGTGCCTTTCCCCCACATCCTCACCAACACTTATTGTTGTTTGTCTTCATAACAGCTTGCCGCACTCCGGCTCCAGCAAAATAACCAGGGGGGTGATGAGGAACTTGTGTACATTGATACTGAAAGAGTGGGAGCCGTTTATTGTAGGACAGGAGGGGTATATACACATTCCACACAGCTTATCTAATTAACATAATCTAGATACAGCAGTCAACCAATAAGGAATCTCCACACTTAATGGCTCACTGGCTTTTACTTCACAAACCACTCCCTCTGCAAAATGCCAGGCGCCATCCAGACTTGTTTACAGATCCTAACATTTCCCCCTTTTGTTTAATTTAAATAACGACCATAGTGGTTTTTACACAAACACCACAAACAATCTGCTACAAGCAGAAGGGGAGGATACAAAATGCCACAATACCAAGCCACTTGATGGCTCCATGCAAGAAGCCTTTGGAAAAATTATACCAGCAATGACACCGTTAGCAAACATACTGAGTTACAATTTGTTGTAGATTACAGTTTGTTGTCTCAGTCCAGGTAAAGCAGTGTCTCAATAGATTAACTCACAGTCCAGGTAAGTTCTGCAGGCAGCTAGCTTAAATCACAGTCCAGGTAAGTTCTGCAGGCAGCTAGCTTGATCCAAAGTCTCCTCCAGTTCTCAGCAACACTGGAAATTCTTCCACCTTCGTCTTCACTGCACTGGGACAAAGGCAGGAACTCCGGCAATGATGCTAAAGAAAATCCTGTAGTATTCCAGCAGGCACTAAGAAAACAACCTTCTGAACAATTTAGTACATTATCTCAAGGTTTTTTACATTTGAATTAAGCCTTAATAGTGCTCATTACTCATTAGCTTCCAGGTGTGGGAGAACCATTGTAGTTACTGGCCTTGAAAATGATCAAACATCAGGGATGCGGCTGTCTTCCCCTGCAGCATCCTGGGCAGCCCCAGATGGCCCTGGGAGAGTCCGGGGAGTGTCCCGGACTCAAACTGCCACTGGGCACAGGGAGCAAGAGCCTGTGAGACCATGCCTCCGGGTCAGGTCTGGATTTGGGCTCTCGCAGTGGTGTCCTGCTCGCCGGGCGGGGGGAGGGGAAGAGCCGGCTGCCGCCGCTTGGAAAGTCCTTGCTGTGCCACGACAGGCTCTCGCGTGGCAGCGCGTGGCAGCCGCCGCGCTGATTCACGCACCCTCCGGTAATGAAAAGTATTCAGTAATAGCCTTTTGCTGCAACTTTTTTCTTGATAATCCTTCTTCTTCTGAACTTTCTTCTTTCTGACTAGAGTTCCTGGGCTTCCATCAACACATGCCCTAACTATTCTTGGTTCCACTGGGGTGCCTCTTTCCCTTATCAACTTACCTAACACCCCTTCCATATTTTCATCACAAAGACAATACAATACACTGAGACAAAACAAGACACAAACATACTGTATCAATCTTCTCCATTTTCTCGAAATGGTCATTTTTCCTCTCACCCTATCTGCCTAGGGACAAGCAGATTTGCTCCCGTCCTATCTAGGGACGGGCAGTTTTTTTTTTTTTCCGTCACTTACCCCCGAGTGTCCCGGGGCTCCCGGTACGGGCCACCATCTGCCGCAGTCTGGCTGCAGCAAACTACCGAGGGGGGGGGGGTTGACGAACAACTTGTGTACATTGATACAGCAGGAGTGGGAGCCGTTTATTGTAGGACAGGAGGGGTATATATACACTACACACAGCTTATCTTAATTAGCATAAACTAGATACAGCAGTCAACCAATAAGGAATCTCCACACTTAATGGCTCCCTGGCTGTTACTTCACAAACCACTCCCTCTGGAAAATGCCAGGAGCCATCCAGACTTGTTTACAGACTCTAACATTTGCCAGGCACCATCCTGACTTGTTTACAGACCCTAACAATAGCTGCCATTCTGACTGGAGTGAGATGAAATCTTAGAGTAGTTTTGATTTGCATTTCTCTAATTGCTAGAGATGATGAATATTTTTTTTTTCATTGATTGTAGATCCTCTTCTGAGAAGTGTCTGTTTAGGTCCTTGGCCCATTTATTGATTGGGTTATTTGTTTTTTTGGTGTTTACTTTTTGAGTTCTTTATATACCATAGTGATTAGTGCTCTATCTGATGTGTGAGGGGTAAAAATTTGCTCCCAGGATGTAGGCTCTCTATTCACCTGATAGATTGTTTCTTTTGCTGAGAAGAAACTTTTTAGTTTGAGTCCATCCCAGTTATTGATTCTTGATTTTAATTCTTGTGCTATAGGAGTCTTATTAAGGAAGTCGGGGCCTAATCCGACATGATGGAGATTAGGGCCTACTTTTTCTTCTATTAGATGCAGGGTCTCTGGTTTAATTCCTAGGTCCTTGTCCACTTTGAGTTGAGTTTTGTGCATGGTGAAAGATAGGGATTTAATTTCATTTTGTTGCATATGGATTTCCAGTTTTTCTAGCACCATTTGTTGAGGAGACTATCTTTTCTCCAGTGCATATTTTTGGTGTCTTTGTCTAATATAAGATAATTGCCATTTTGTGGGTTATTCTCTGTGTCCTCCATTCTGTACCATTGGTTTACAGTCTGTTTTGGTTCCAATACCATGCTGTGTTTGTTACTATTGCTCTGTAGTATAGTTCAAGGTCTGGTATAGTGATGCCACCTGCTTCATTCTTTCTGCTAAGGATTGCTTTAGCTATTCTGAGTTTCTTATTTTTCCAAATGAATTTCATGACTGCTTTTTCTATTTCTCTGAGGAATGTCACTGGGATTTTGATTAGAACTGCATTAAATCTGTATGGTGCTTTTTGTAGTATGGTCATTTTGATAATAATAATTCTGTCTATCCAAGAACAAGGTAGATCTTTTTATCTTCTAAAATCTTCTTTGACTTCTCTCTTTAGGGTTCTGTAATTTTCATTATATAGATCTTTCACCTCTTTTGTTGAGTTGATTCCCAAGTATTTTTTTTTTTTGAGGCTATTGTAATTGGGGTAGTTTTCCTCATTTCCATTTCAGAGGATTTGTCATTGATATACAGAAATGCATTTGATTTATGGGTGTTGATTTTATATCCTGCTTCTTTGCAAAACTTATTTACTTGTTCTAGGAGTTTTCTGGTGGAACTTTTAGGTACAGAATCATGTCATCAGCAAATAGTGCCAATTTGAGTTCTTGTTTTCCTATGTGTGTACCTTTAATTTCTTTTCTCTGTGTAATTGCTCTGGCCAGTGTTTCAAGTACTATGTTAAATAGAAGTGATGAAAGAGGGCATCCCTGTCTTGTTCCAGTTTTTAGAGTGAATGCTTTCAATTTTTCTCCATTTAGAATGATATTGGCCTGAGTCTTAGCATAGATAGCCTTTATAATGTTGAGATATGTTCCTGTTATCCCTAATTTTTCTAGTGTTTCAAACATGAAGGGGTGCTGTATTTTGACAAATGCTTTTTCTGCATCTATTGAGATTATCATATGATTCTTATCTTTGAGTCTATTGATGTGATGAATTACATTTTTTGATTTCTGTATGTTGACCCAAACTTGCATCCCTAGGATGAATCCCACTTGATTGTGGTGCATGATATTTTTGATATGATTTTCAATTCAATTTGCCAGAATTTTATTGAGAATTTTTGCATCTATGTTCATTAGAGATATTGGTCTGAATTTTTCTTTCTTTGATGTGTCTTTGCTGGTTTTGGAATCAAATTGATTTTGGCCTCATAGAATGAGTTTGGAAGTGCTATCTCTTTTTCTATTTCCTGAAATAAATTGAAGAATATTGGTATTAGTTCTTC
>NW_026000224.1:1366708-1378806 GCF_001458135.2 Marmota marmota marmota
ATTTTAGATTGAAGTCTACTTTATTTGATCTGAGGATAGAAACCCCTGCTTGTTTCCACATCCATATGAATGGTATGATTTCCCTTAACCCTTTACCTTCAGTCTGTGGATGTCTTTTCCTATGAGATGAGTCTCTTGGAGGCAGCATATTGTTGGTCTTTTTTTTTTTTTTTGTCCAATCTGCTTGTGTATGACTTTTGATTAGTGAGTTTAAGCCATTAACATTCAGGGTTATTATTGAGTAATGATTTGTATTTCCTGACATTTTTGGTATTTAACATGACTTGGTTTCTCCTCTGAATAGATTTTCCTTTAGTGTAATTCTTCTCTCTGCTGATTTACATCATTGTTTTTTATTTCCTCTTGGAATATTTTGCTGAGGATGTTTTGTAGTGCAGGCTTTTTAGTTGTAAATTCTTTTAACTTTTGCTTTTCATGGAAGGTTTTTATTTCATCATCAAATATAAAGCTTAGTTTTGCTGGATATAAGATTCTTTTTTGCCATCCATTTTCTTTCAGACTTGGTATATGTTGTTCCACAATCTCCTGGCTTTGAGGGTCTGGGTTGAAAAATCTACTGAGATACGAATTGGTCTCCCCCTATATGTTATCAGATTCCTCTCTTTTGTGGCCTTTAAGATTTTATCCTTATTCTGTTGCTAGGCATTTTCATTATAATGTGCCTTGGTGTAGATCTGTTGTAATTTTGTTGTACATTTGGTGTCCTGTAAGCCTCTTTTTTGGTTTTCCAATTCGTTCTTCATGCTTGGGAAATTTTCTGATATTATCTCATTGAAGAGATTGTACATTCCTTTAGTTTGAAACTCTGTGCCTTCCTCTATCAGAATATCTCTTAGATTTGGTATTTTGGTGCTGTTTTATGATTCTTGGATGTTCTGTTCATGGTTTCTTACCATCTTAACTGTGTGATCAACTTTATTTTCCAGATTGTATACTTTATCTTCATTATCTGATGTTCTTTATTCCAGGTGACCTAGTCTGTTGGTTTAGCTTTCTGTATTTTTTTTTATTTGGTTTATTGTATCCTTCATTTCAAGGGTTTCTGACTTTTTTCTCAGGGTCTCTATCTGTCTCTTGAAGTAATCTTTTGCTACCTGTATTTGCTCTCATCTCTTTGTTGGAGTGATCGATTTTTGCCTGTATTTGCTCACTTAGGTCATTCTTTAATTCCCAGATCATTTTAATTATGAACCTTCTTAACTCCTTCTCTGACATTTCATCAACTGTGCTGTCCCTGGGTTCTGTTATTGTAATATCCTGGTTGGTTTGGGGCACTTTCTTCCCTGTTTTTTCATGTTGTCTCTGTGTCTTCCTTTCTTGCAGTGTCGATCTGAGATATTCCAGTTTCTTCCCTGTATTCTTGTAGTACCTATGCAGAATATCTGAACCTCACCTTGATGTTGGGCTTCCAGACCCTGCTGGTGTCCCTCAATGTTTGCTACTGCATCTAAAGTTGGTGGCAGCAATAGCTGGGGTACTTCAAGATAATGGTTAAGGTGCCCCAAGATGAAAACAGTGTTATAGAGATGGGGTTGAAAGGGTGGCCCTCACACTCTGCAGCTGCTTGTAGACCTTGTCTACTGTCAAAAAGTTAGGGGCTACTGTGTGGGGAAGGCTATGGCGATGACTGCAGTGTCCAAGGATGGAAATGGGTCAGGTTTAGGCTCCCAGGTGGGGGTGGTGAACTCAGACCTACCCTGGACCTGCACAATTCAGTGTGGGTGGCTCTACGCCAGGCCTGGGCTCTCAGAAAAGGTGGTCCTGGGCCAGAGGCTGGGCTCTCACATGTGTCTGCCCCACCAGTAAAGGGGTGGACCCAGGCCTACTATGAGCCTGAGTACCATGCAGGCAGTGTGCGTGGGGAAAAAGCATGTATTTTAAATCGAAAACAACCCAGGGAATTTTTAAGTTTAGAAATACTGCATAAAACTGGTTATCATTCTCACAGGAACATGATATTGAATGATCTATTAAGGCTGTTTTTCTTTCAATTTTGTTCAATTTCATTAGCTTAAGATGATTCAAGGTTGATTTTCATGTGACGAGATCATTTGCAGAGGAAAATCAAGTAGGAAAGGTTCCTAATGCAAACCTCTACATTTGAGGCCTTCCCGGCTGCTGATAAACATCCAGTGTTAGAATAAACTTAAAAGAAGGGAAGAAAGGATTTCCACCAGTGCAAAAGGGGAAGGAGACCCACACCCTGCCTCTATTAGAGCATTTTCCTTACTACTGTAAATTTTTTTCTCTGCCTCACTGAGATGTAAGTCCTTATAAACACGAGTTCCTCACTCAGCAATGTCGTTCTCAAAAGACACCATCGCCAGGTCCGTTTCCATGGGAGGAGACGTGGACTGTGGGCTTCTGGTTCTGGTTACAAAACAGCCTTCTGTTTATAAAGAGAGACATTTATTCTCATTAATATGATGCCAGCTAGCTCCCACAGAGCGGATCATCCCAACCACCAGCAGACGGGCCACTGGGCAAGTGCTGCCTGTCCTTCCAGCTGGAGCACAGGCATGCTGGGTGAGGGTGTGGCTGTCTGGCCGTCCACGTGGAAGGGCGAGGCCTCTTCTATCTTTCTCATCTCTTATTGAACTACCTGTGCAGCACATCAGGTTCTGACTCAATGCTTATTAATAATGCATTTCCCCTTCTTTGTGAGGAGTTTCTAGGGTGGTAAGAGATTTTGATTTTTAATTACATCTCCCTAAAATTAGTAATTAGATTATTAAAAATTAGCAGAAGAGATTTTCAATAACCATTATGTCTGAAAGTTTGGATTTTTAAAGTTGTAAATGAGAAGTCTTCAAGTTCATGCCTGTATCAGTCTCTCTCTCTGTCTCTGTCTCTCTGTTTCTCTCTCTCTCTCTCTCTCTCTCTCTCTTTCTTTTTCTCTGCCTAATGTAAGGAAACAAACTTAATTCCCAAATCATTGGGAAACACTCTAAAATCATTCCTTTTATTATGAGTTGAAATTTAAAGTCACTCATTGTTTCATAGTGTTTGATAGACTCTTAAGAATCAATGAATAAAGGTAGTTCTATTTTATGCATAAAATTACATAACTTTCCTCAAAATAAATTAAAAGCATTAGATATGGAAGGTTACTGCAGATCACATTGTAAAGGCTGTTTTGCTGAGTAATATTCTAATCACTCACCAAAACTTCACACCAATTTAAAGTCCAATACTGTGTATCAGGGTTTCTCTTTCCTACATTTTCACCACAGCTGTGTGTTAATTTTTACAAGTTCTCATTTTTTTATTGAGTACTGCATTGCCTGTGAAGTAACCCTTTTAACATTTGGATTTGCATATCCAATCTAAAAATCCCAAATAAAACTAGGGGCATTCTGAAGTAAAAGACAAAGGATTCACTCTGGCCAGGGCCGAGGGGACAGAAGCAGACAGTTCTGCCACCACGACCAAGTTGAGCTCTAAGAACCAAAACCACAAAGGCAGGGGCGGGTGAGGCAAGTGCAGTCCTAAGTCATAAAGTGGAAGAACCAACTCACAGGACATTCTCAGGACCCACACTTGTTGTATCTGCTCAGAAGAGCTCCACAGTTTAAAGGTCTTGCAGTCTAGGTGCCAGAACGTGAGGGTGGGGTGTCAGCTTCTGTGTGAGTGGGCTCTTTCAGAAAAGGGGTCAGCTCCACCCAGGGTCTGAGCAAAATGGAGACAGCTTGCCTTCACTTTTCATATCAGCCCACAACGCTTTGATACATCACGTCATTTTGAGTTGCCAATATTTTGTTTAGAAATTTTGCATCTGTGTTCAAAATAGATTGGCCTATTTTTTTTACAACATCCTTCTGCAGCTCTGGTATTAATGTTAAGCTGTCCCGATAACAGGTCTACTTTTATGATTTCTGCAAGCATAGTCATAAAATCAGTACTATTTCTTCCCTAAATGCTTGGCAGAGTTCACCCTGTGCCTAGACTTGGCTAGTGGTTTAGTATAGTCGCTGGTTAGTCCTTCCCACT
The DNA here is from genome assembly GCF_001458135.2 of Marmota marmota marmota. Taxonomy (NCBI): domain Eukaryota; kingdom Metazoa; phylum Chordata; class Mammalia; order Rodentia; family Sciuridae; genus Marmota; species Marmota marmota. The sequence goes on from NW_026000224.1 coordinate 1,370,720, forward strand.
GCCCCTCCTTCGTCTTCTTAATCATTTCTAAGTAAATTGCCAGTACCAGCCTGTATGTCATCACACAGAGCTCCACTTTTCCTGGGTAAAACATGTGTACCAACAAGGGGACCAGTCCTACCTGTGAATTGGTAAATATCACGTCAGTACCTCAGGGTACGGTACTTTCCCTGGGGATCTCAAATTCCCCTTGGGTTTGCCTGTCTTTTTCCTTTAATGCCAAGAGAGATCATTTTCCTTCCTTGAAAGGACTTCAGGGGACTGTCTTGGGTGGGGCTGGGACCCCAAGAGGTGGCATCCTCTCTTCCCTTTTCCACCCCCTCCCCATGCCCTGTCCCCCACCTCACAGCTACCCCTGCAGCCTTAAACTCAGGACATACACATGGCCTGGGTACCCGCTGCCTGCTCAAGCAAGGCGAGATGACCCCACAGTGGCTCTCGGCTCCTGTCCACAGGTCATCACCCCAGGGACAGCTTGGGCTCTTTCTTTCCCTCCTGCCTGCTCGGGCCTGACTCGCTATGGCATTGTGTCTGTTCTCTCCTCTGTCTGTAAAGGGCCCCCTGCCTGTCCTTCAAGCAGTAAGCAATTCCAAGTAGGGTTTGCTTTGGTCTGTTGTGAAATTGTTGTCATGGTAAGAGTGCATCCGTCCTATCAGTCCAGACCCAAAGTCACACTGTCATTACTATAAAGATTTAAATGTAAAAATGAAAATGAACTATAGGTCAATATAGGCTGTTTTTAAAAATAATCTCCCAGTGGCAAGGCCTTTTCAAGTATTAATCAGAACCCAGATGATGCGTCAAACATCTGTAATTTCACAGTATTGGGGGGGGGATATCTAGGACTTACAAGAACAGGATAGACAAAGTCAAAAACAGAACAAAATGGGAAAACATATGTACCAGGTCATACATCCTGTCAATGTCTATTAAGGCCTTTTAGATGTAAAAATTAAAATGGGAAAATATCATAGAAAAATGGGCAATGGACATGAACAGAGATTTCACAGAAAACAATATATCCAATGTAAGAAAATTTGTTCATATCATCAAGACAAACTTTGATTTGAACCCACTACAGTGGGTTCCCATTTTCTAATGATCTGATTAATAAAGATCCAAAATTTGGCAAAGTTCACTTAATAGGTGTGTGGGGAGTGAGCACTCTTCTGTGTCTGTGGTGGAGGCCAAACTGTGCTTCCTGTGTGAAGAGACTCATCAAGACCAATACAAACAGAGATGCCTTTGCCCTTTGGCATGATGCTCCTTCCTCTAGGAGTTTATTCTACATCTTACAGACAAAGTGACAGCTAAATCAGTCTGGTTCTTGCCACACTTTGTTGTCAAAAATTTAAGTATTGAAAATACTGCAATTGTGATATACTTGTAATTCACACAAAGAAACACAATTCATGAAATATAATACAGATTTATATCAAGCCTGTTGCTGCTTCATTTGAGTTTCTATAATTTCACTGGTTTTCTGGCAACCTTATCTATTGAGAACTCAAGAGAGCTGTGTTTAAACCTCTTGATAAAGTAGCAGTTTACAATTCTAGGGATGGGAATGCAGGAGAATTTTAAAATAATTCAACAACCTCACTAAATTATCACATTAGCCTAATATCCTGTGGAATATCTCCAGACTTGTACATAGTGACCTTAAAGGCTGTGTTCCCTGTTCCTTGCAGATTTTTCTAACTGTCATGGGCTTAGGCTTCTGTCATGGATACATTTTTGTGTCCCCTTGGCCAGGCAACGTGCCCAGATGTTGCTGAGAAAGGGATTTTTATGGGGATTAACACAGTTTAAGTAAAGCAGAGTCCCCTCCATAGTGTGGAGAAGGCCTAGGTTGTGGCCTTTAGGGCAGAGACAGAGGTTTCTGCAAACAGCGTGGATTCTGTCTCCAGTCTGCAAAATGGAAACCACCTGAGCTCCAGCTTTTTTCAAGCCCAAACCCACCTTAGCCCTTACCGGGATTTCCAGCCTGCTGGCTCCCCCAGGGTTTAAGATTCACAATGACAGAGCTAGTAAGTTAACCAGTGTCTTTCTGTCTCTGTGTGTCTCTCTCTCTCCCTCTCTCCCTCTTTCTCTCTCTCCTAGTTTTGCCTCATTCCCATTTTAAAAGAACAGCTCAATTTTTTTTTTATTACCTTTGGTCGTATTCCTGGGGTGTCTTGCCTTGTTCAGTCATATTGTTTCAGTACCACCTCTGGGTGGTGAAATACATGTGTTTTCTCAGCTTAACTTTCCACCAGGGACCTACTGAGATACTGGCAGACCTCCACAGGCAGGTTATTTACATTTTGCTTTCTCCAGCCATCCAGGCTGCCCTTCCTGTAATTTTACATGAGGTTAAGATGATTTTTCTGGTTTAAACCAAATGACTCTGGACAACCATGGATGGATTAAATTGAGTGATGGAGGTATACCCTTAAGTTTCCTTTAAGCTAAATACACAATACAAAGGAAAATCACCTGAAGCAGTAATTCCCTGCTTTCTGATACTGCTGAAACTATTACTGGATACATTTTTTTAATACTTTGTTCTGAACTTTGTTTAAACAAAATGTGAGAACATTATAGAAATATCATTTACCATCTTGCTATTTATTATGTCTATCCAAACATGAACTTAAATGTTTATTTTGCACATAGTATACTCCTAACATATAAAGGCCCACTGAATATATTAGAATGCTACTTAATTTTATTTACAAATGTTAATTAATGCTTTATTTGTCACTCATAATGATAAATGATGTATAATTAAGGTGACCTATTTTGAAGTTTATAAAAATGCTTTTTCTAAAATTTAGCATTTCCCACTTATAATGAAGTTGACTTATTCTTTAATTACTCTTATTCTAAATAGTTTGACCCTATGATCCTCTTGTACTTTGTATTCTACTGAAATCACCAGAATGTCTAGTTACTTATCTTGAGAAAAATGTCCTAAAAACAATTTTTTTGAAATAACAGTGGAGAAATTCTTCCTCAAGTTTAAAGGTGCTTTTGCACATACACGTGTACACCACAGGCCTACCCGGACGCTCTGAATGGTCTGCTATTTGACCTATGGTATCACACCTCCTCCTGACCAGGATCATCACCAGGACATCTCGTGTCCAGTGAGTATCACGCACGGAGCACTCTCCTTCATTGTATGATGACCTTGAAGTTTCAAAATAGTTCTGTAGATTAGACAGGTATTACTCCACTACTTAAAAGAATCAACTGAGGCCCAGAGATAGGCAATTTGTTCAACATCCAAAAAATGGTAGGAGATAAGGAAGAATTAAGCCCAGAATTCCCTGGTTCCATAGACCCCAACTCCCACAGTGCACTGCACATGTGCCCAGCACCCTGTTGAGGGCCCCAAAACCTCACCAAGGGTTTCTGCCCACCCATAGGGAGCATCAGCATGTTTGCTGGCGTTCTTGTAAATAGCTCTCTCTCATTTCACCTTTATTCTTCTCTTTCCCAGAAACCAGAAACGAGTAACCTGAAAAACCGTCAATAATATGTACAGTGGGTAAGTTGAGATTGCAGGATGAAATCTCAAATCTCAAGGGAGCCTGGTCTTTGGAGAAGAGTCCATCAGAGTGTGTGCCACCTGCAAGGCTGGTTTCCTGTGACCATGGACAGACACTGTGATAAGCTTGCCCTCACCAATGCCCTTCACAGCCTCAGAGTCCCAAGATCACTGTTAGTTTTTCCAGTCTCATTGCTGTGTCCTTGGACTAGATTTTGTGTTTCTTGTGTAGTATACATTTCCTGAATTCAAATACTTCATTATAGAGTGGCAAAGGCAAAGAATAGGGACAGGTGACCCAAGATCACCCCAGAAGCAGGTTTTATAGATCTGTTTCTAGACTGCACTGGAGGACCAGGAGGGCACTGGGCATGCTTTCAGGAAGTTGAAGCTGAGTGTGTTAGGACAGGCAGTGAGATTAACCCTACGATTCCATCACATTCTACCTGCTTCATTTCACCTTGACCACTTAAGTCTCCTTATCCTACATTTTAAGTTCTAATGTTTCCCAACTCTTTTATTCCAGCATTTAAATAAGGTGAACTATTCTCCATCCTAAAATCAGTACAATCAGCAAATTTAACTCTGCAAGCAATCCCAACATCAGTGTGGCTGTCTAAGTGTATTGCAGCAGACCTGTGCGATGGCCACCTGCCCTTTCACCATTGTGGGTCAGCTCCCTCTCATGTCTGTGTCCCGATAGCCCAGTCTCCCCCAGGACTATACTGCCCCCCCTCTGAATCACAGTGGGTACCAGTGTGATGAGGAATGTGTCAGCAATCACATGGCTTAACCTTAAATTACATGTTGCTCTTGTGTCCGTCCCAAGGACAGCTCTTCTTTGCAATGCGTCCTCTGGTCCCACTCTCCATCTGGACCCCCCGGCCATCCTCCTGCTCATATGTCACCACCCCACTCTCCTGTCTTCATGGATGTAGCACTGATTCCCTTGGTAGTCTCCTTTTAACGTGCCCAGAGCATCCCTTCAAAGCATGAATGTGAATATGTATTCTCATAAATAAAACATTCCACTGAAAAGTCTGGATCAAAAATAGGAGGAGCATTTTTTTCTGCATATTCTATTAAGTATCTTAATTAAGTTATTCTTGAATATCTTTAAGAACTCAAGACATTCTTCTTATATCATGTGGCTCTGCAGATCTCTTAAATGCAAGGTGAAAAATTCAGGTCAGATTAATAGCTTTGAAGTCTGGTTTTTCAAATTAAATAAGCTTGGGAATGCACTTCAATTTTAATATTTCAGAAAATCAGACTTATATTGCATATATTTTCCCAAGTAATTTGTTCAAAGTATATTGCATATATGGATTTTGGTACTTTTTGTGTGCTAAATATAATCATCTAATACATTAATAATGTTATATGTGTTAAATATAATGTCTGATTAAAACTTGCAAGCATATGATGAATACAAGTTTTAAAATATTATAATTTCCTATCATTTTTCCATGTGCTGCTCTGGCAGACATATTATTTTAAGGACAAGCACTCAGTGGAAGGAAAAAATGTTAAAAGGTATGTGATGGCAAAAAGCGAAAAATAAAATAAAATTAGATCTTTCTTGTGTCTTTATAGATATAAATACCATAGCTTCATTAACTTCCAAATGAGTTCACATCCTGTGGGGAATCACAGTTTAAGAGAATTACTAGGAACTTCCATGCCAAACCAAGGCATTCTCCTATTTTCTACAGTTCCCAAGTGGCTGTGGTTAACAAAAAGGGCACTGCCACAGAAGCTAAAGCAGAGGCTTATTTCAGTAATATGCTGAAAGTCTGATAAAAATGAGAAAATTAAGAATCATCTTTTTCTTTATAGTGTGAACTTTGGCTGGCTGTTGATCCCGGTTCTTGGGAGGGAGATTCTGTACCCTTAGCACGTCAAGGACAGGATGAACTGTTATTCACTGGGACCTGAGAGTCCATGAGGAAGTGGGGTAGACGATGATCACCTGGCAGTTTATGCCAGTGGTGTGACTTGTGGGAGGGCTGTGTGCATCCACAGTCCTGGGATGGGTGTGGCCAGACCAGGAAGACCATCCATGTGATCAGTGTTAAGATTTGGGTCCCTGTGACTTGAGATCAGCCAAGGAGGGGAGAGTCCTAGAGTTTGAGTTCAAACACCCGCACAGGGATTCAGTGAATCATGTCTATATCAGACCCAGATATAAACTCTGGACGCTGAGGCTCACGTGAGTTTGCAGAGTTGGAGCTTCTCCATGTGCGTACTGTGAGCAACAGCAGCAGGGAGGCAGAAGCTCTGTTGGACCCCTCCTGTGAGCATGGGTAGTGCTACCCTCTGGGGCTCTGTTAACCAATCTAGAGATCCACCGATAGTGAGGGTGTCCAGGGAACCTCTGTGCTTGTAACCAGTTGGCCAGAGGTGATGTTTCTGGGACCCCTGAACCTGTGGGTGTGTTGGGGTCTTAGGCAGAGTGGGAGTTTGGAGGACTGTGCCTTTAACTTCACATTTGGTTAAATTCCTGCAGTCTCCTCCATCCAATACTGAGCTGTGGTGTCCTCATGCTCTCCTGTGAGCTCAAATGACAGCTGATGGAATTCAATGCAGTGAAATTCACTTTTCTCAAAATTAATATGACTGCAATTTTCAAGAACATTCTGATTAGCAGAACCCTGAACAGATGATCTGGAGTCAACTTTCACAATCTTTTCTTCCATTGAAAAAAAGTCAAATAAATGTGAAAGTCATACACTAGTGTCAATAATGATGACAAATGCATTTGATAAAATCCAACCACTATTCAGAACAAAGAGAAGAATTATCAAAAGCTAGGAAGAAAGGAATTTTCCTCCACCTGACAGATCCATCAACTAAATACCTACAAATAGTATTGAACATTCTTCTCCCAAATAAAGCACGTCACATGCATGTCCACTTTAAATACTCGTATTAAATGTTGAACTCATATTACATCTGGCATAATAGGGAAGGAAAAGTAAAAGGAATAAGAATGAGGAAAGATAAACTGTGTAAGACAGGAGAGGTGGTTTTAAAATCCACAGAAATGTATGAACCACTGGAATCAGTTACAGAAATGAACAAAGCTCTGAGATGCAATACCCCCATACAGAACCCATTCAAATTTCTATACTGTAACAAAAAACAATCATAAAACACCTTTGAAAATTGATCAGAATAAGAAATACTTCAGAATAAATATGACAGACTGGAATACAATCCATACTCTGAAAATTAAATCATTTCCAAGAACTTTTTAAAAATTATAGAGTGTATTGCCATATTCACAGATGACAAGATCCAGTACTGTGCAGAGAGTATTTATCTACAGATAGATCTGTGTAGTTTATGGAAACAACAACAACAAATTCCAAAAGACCTTTCCTTGAAATTACAGAGATTATTCTGTACTTTTTAATGAAAAGGCAAAAGACATACTAGTTAATAAACATTTAAGGAAGAACAAGTGTGAAGATTCATGTCACTGATTTCTATAATTAAAGTAGTGGTAGGCAGGGCGATGCTCTCCTGGTGTGTTAAACGGCATCACCATTCATAAAAACACCAGCATGCAAATAAAAAGGCAAATCAAACTATTCTCAATCTCTGTATCTAAACAACATACACAAAAACCCTACAAACCAATAATAAGAATAAGAGGCTCACGTGAGTTTGCAGAATTGGAGCAATTCTGAAACGTGAGAAAGCTAGGAGTGGACATACCAAATATACTGTACACCATCATTCGTCAAGGAAATGAAAATTGAAATGAAAATGAGATGTCATTATTCATCAACTGAAATAGCCCAAGTGAAAAACGCTGGCTTAGCTAAGCGCTGTGAGGATTAAAACAGTGAGGATCTACCCTTAATTGCTGGTGCAAGTATTAACTCGCAGAAGAGCTTAGGAAAAACTCTGGAAGATTTGAATTTTCCTATAATCCAACAATTCTGTTCTTAAATATTTACTCAAGAAAAAGAAGATGGTAAGTCAGCCAAGAGTTTTGTGAACTGGCATTCATAAGAGCTTATGTTGTGTTCTAAAACAGAAAACAGCCTGAAGTCCATCAGCAGGGAATGGATTACCATGCTGCTCCATATTCACGTTTAACAGAAGAAGGGACACCTCACCTGTGAAAGCAACACTTTACTAATACCTGAGAACACACACGTAAATCACAGATAGCTTTATTCCAGACACAGGAAGATTACCTATATTCATAGAAATCAAATCATGTTTCTCCTGGACTTGGGAAGAGATTGAGATGCCCCATGTCTGACAGGGACATTATACTCACATGGGTGAATATGTCCCCTTAATAATATGGACATATTAATGCCACTATGAGATATTTTACAAACAAAAATTTCAAAAGTATGTTCATAAATTATTTAAATATGTGGATAATCATTTCTGCTAGTCAGGGTTTCATTGCTGTGACCAAAATGCCTGAGAGGAACAACGTAGAAGAGAAAAAGTTTATTTTGGGCTCATGGCTTCAGAGTTTCAGTCCATGGTTGGCCAACTCCATTGCTCTGGACTAGAGGTCAGG
>NW_026000224.1:1382866-1398805 GCF_001458135.2 Marmota marmota marmota
ACTTATTGTAGTACCTGAGCATTTGTTTTGATTAAACTTTAGGCCTCTAAATGTGAAGACATTTCTTTTGAACTAAAAGCGTATTAAATGAAAGAAGTTAAATTTCTGGTCTCTTGATATGTTGTGGCAAAGAATTAGTGCGGGCATCTTTTCTGTACTGCTTTTATTCCAGATGTAACATCTCCTGTAAAGCAAAGCTACATTTTCCAAATTCTTTTTGGTAGACTATAGATCTTCAAAATATGAAAAGTGCATGATACAAGCGATTTGTCTTTACAGTGACCCTGGGATTTCTCTTTTACTTCTAGGTACTTTTGCTAGATTAACTCAAATGGAACTTGTAGAACAACTTTTGAATTCAAAAATTTAACATTAACTCACCATTTGATAATAGGATTAGTATATTGTAATCATGTAGACCATCAAATATAATTTTTAAAAGTGATGCTCAGGGGAATTTCTACTTAGCTTTCCAAGTATGTCAGAAGGCCTGTGCTTTGTGCATATGGGAGAAAAGGGGTAGAATCAATCTCTTACCGTGAATAACAAGAAGACTGCATGAAATTCCGGGAGCAGCTAATTCAGATGCTGGATGACGTGCACAGGGAGGCTGTGAGCCCCTGAGTGGGGAAGAACGTAAGGCGGTGTGCAGCTCACACAAGCCTTCCCCCAGCAGGCAGGTTCTGGAACATCACAAGAACAAGGACTCCAAGGAGAAAACAGGAGCCTTGCTGAGTGCGGCTGGGCTCCAGGGAATCTGGGGGACTTGATTCAGCACTCGTGTCTGGAGAAGGAAGCCTCTTGGAGGGGAAAACAGGCTCTAGAAGTCTGCATGGGTAGCTGGGTAGTTGCCTTGGGTTCAGATGAGCATCTCATGGGAGGCAAAATAAGTTTACATCATCAAAAAAACTGAAAATACACCAAAGAATGAAGATTTCATACACATGTGATATTGGCCAATTTTTAGATTTCTTTTGGAAATAACTATAGAACAAGTGATAACTGTGTTTGTGGCCCCCCTGCCACACAGAAGCAAGACTCTGCCAATGACGGCACGAAGCTGAGAGTGGAAGAGTGGCATGCTCCGGGTGCACCTGGTCATGCAAAAGGGGCGCAATGTCATGGGAGGGTGGGCTGTGGAGAGGTGAGAATGCATGCTAGAACCCCAGGCACCACTGAAAGACGGAACAAAGATGCACGCTTAGTGAACCAAGTAGAATGGAGACAGAACCATAAAATAATACTGAGTTCAAAGGAAGCGAGAAAAACAGCAGAATGCAGTTCAGACAGCAGAGACTGAAACGGTAACAGGACCCACTTAAGCCCAGCCACGTGGATAACACAAGCAAACAGCAGAGACACTCCTAGTACAAGGTGGGCTGAGAAAAGACACCCAACTGCACACTTGACAAAAGAAACCTGCCTGAATTTAAAATACAGGTACATGAGTCATTAGAGGGTGGCAGAAATGAAGACGTTGTAAGCAGTATGGGAGAACATTGGGCACCTGTTTAGCACCAGGCGGAATAGACTTCAGAGGTGGGAAGATACGCTCTTTGCAAATACGACCCCTAATGATGAAGCAGCCAGTTCCTAAGAAAGGCATAGCAACTGAACACATCCCAAAAGGAATGAGGATAATCATTCCAACTGAGATAAGCCACACAAATAGGTGTGCACTGTGCAATTTCATTCAAATAGAAACAGAAAATGCAGAGCAATCCCTGGTGATGGTAAAGGGATCATCACAGTTGACACAGGGTGGTTGTGAAAATATGGGGTGGGGGAGTTCCACTGGGCCAGGGAAATTTGAGGTGTGATGGAAACATTTGTCGTTTCAGTTGTGATGGTGGTTTTCCAAGGACATGCAGCTATCAAAATTCATAATGCCATGTAAGTGTATTAATCAAGATTCTCTAGAGGAGCAGAGTCAACAGGATGGATGGATGGATGGATGGATGGATGGATAGATAGATAGATAGATAAATAGGATTATAAAAGGGTATTTATCAGATTGGCTTATACAACCAGAAGCTGGATAGTCCATGATGGCCGTCCACAACTGGAGAGCTGGAGGAACCAGTAGCTGCTAATTCTGAGAGCTGGAGGATCAGAGCACGAGGGATCAACAATGTGCACAGAGCAGGACTGAAGACCTGGAGAGTGAAGGAGCTGGGGTCTGATGACCTCAAGTGAGTGCAGCATAATCCAGATCCTGCCCAAGAAGGATCAAGCTCCCTCTGATGCTGCTTCTTTGTTCTCCCAACCTCATGGGCAATGCTGCCCACATTGAGGGTGGGTCTTCGCCTCGGCTTGCTGTCCCATATGCCCATCAATCCTAGAAACACCCAGAAGCCTCTTAATCCAATGAAGTTGAGATTCAGATTAACCATACCAAGTCCACCCTTTGTCAACCTGACACCAAATATGACTCCTTACATCAGGTCTCATCTCCGAATAAACAACCACAAGGTCATAATTCCACCCAACATGATGTAACTGTCCATACAAGAAAAAACATACTAGTTCCTTCTCCAGAATAGGAGGGGAAAATCATGTCTTTGAGTGATGCTTTCTCTTCTGACATTCTGCAACTCAAATACTCTAATGTAGATTTAACATCACTTTAAACACCAATGATATGTCATTCGACATTGTACTGTATGATGAGTACCTAACAGGACGGTAATAAACATGTCCCCTCGGTGCATGTGTAAACATGTACAAACTTATTCTTAACAGAATAGAGAAGAAATATCAATAGAAACTACAGCCCCCTTTTCTGTAACTGGCCACATGGCTGTAGCTGGTATTTATAACCACCTTCTTCTACTACCCAGTAGTCCCTCTGCCTTCTGCAAGCACCTCAGCAGTCTTGACTCTTTACCTGGAGGGGTGATCCACACCTGCATCCCTGAAGGATCTGAGACGTTTGTCATCCTGCCTGGACTGGGTTGCCATAGTTTCCCATTGATCTTAAAAACAGAACATGATAACTACAAGGGACACCCTAAGGGACCTCCCGCACTCCAAGAGTATGTTTCCGACATCAACTGTGGAGTAACCGCCTGATCTCCTCTTGGTGATCTTCACCAATCACCCCACCAGCACCATATCTCCCTTATTAGCCTGTCACCTCAGACACGAGGAGCCCAAAGTGGCTGGAGAAAGTCTCAACTTCCAGCTTAAAGAAATAATTGTTATACCGCCTGGCAGAAGCATTTCTCCCTCTGGAACTAAGAGTTCTAGTCCCTAGAGCATAAGGCTGCAGGGCCGGGAGCAAGCACTTCACCAGAGGGTCACTAGGGCCAATGGTGAGTGGTGCCATTCCCGTTAACTTATAAGAAAGGCCCGGCTAAGACCGTCTTCTAGTCCCTTCTCCCCTGCAGAGAGGTGACCTATGTCGTGGTACAGGTGTTCCTGTCCCCCTGACTTTCCCTGAGGAACGTCCCACATTCATGTCCGGTGTATTTGCATCTCATCTTGGGGCTGCCCCTTCACTGACGTGGCCTAACACAGATCATGTCTCCAGAGAGATAAACACACATATTCATAAGTAGACGTGTGTATGAATGGCTCTAGCCTTTTATTTATAAAAACCAAATTGGAATCAACCGCAAGATCCTGGCAGGGGAGTGAATAAACCCGGTGTGCCAGGTTGATACAATGCAATGCTATTCACCAATGAGAATAGATGAAGATGAATTCTTGGTGAATGTAGTGAATGAATATAAAGATATCATGCTGAGTACAAGGGACAGGCACAGAGGAGTCCCTAAAATGTGAATGTGTCGGTATGCAACCTGAACAAGCAGATCTCACCTGGACTCACCAGAGGAGACTGGTGTGGAGAGAGTCCTCCATCTAATGGAATTTTGTGTATGGACTGTTTTATACACAGACTAAATCAACTTTAGCTATGATGTTGAGAAGGATTTTCTTTGATGGGTTCCCCCGCCCACAAGCATCTAACCCTTAATGAAGATTTGACTTGGTGAGTCTACTTCCACTATTTCCACTTCTTCCCACGACACTCTTGGTTTGCAGGCATCCTTTCTCCATCTGCAGAAATGCCACACCCCCGCCCCTGAAATGCAAGCTACAGTTTCCTGTGGGTCTCTAATCCAGAGCCTCCTCATACTTTTTGTGGTCACCAGGGACCCGAAGGCCAGTCTTTCACATTTTCTTGCAACTGGCTGAAGTAAAATTTGGATGTAAGGACAGCACTTTCATTCTGACAGACAGTCATGGCTGTTGATGTGGCCTCAAACTGAGAGTGCTCTAAAATGAACACCCTTGTGGGTCTCAGAAGATAAATCCACAAGTAGAGAAACAAAGAAGGTGTTTGTGCAAAGCCTAGAGTTCTGGTGACTGCAGTCAGGGTCACGGGTGGTGACCCCATTCCCAGTCCTGTGCCAATTGCTCTGCTGCATCGATTCACCTGCAGAAAGGAGACACCTCCTCTTACAGATGGTGGATGCGTACACGTACCTTGCTCATGGTTACCAAGGTAGGGAATGGCAGAAGGCCATTCTCTAGCCTAATTTGACATCCGTGAACTTCTCCATGGCAGAAGCTTGGGCTCATTTATCTCTGTCCCCATTTCACCTAGTGTCTGATAAATGATGACTATTAGAAGAAACTGGGATAAATGAATAGTTTCTAAACAAAGGAATGGATGGTAGCAGGGCAGCTCAGACATCCCCGATTCTTTCCTGCCAAGTCATTACTGTGGGATCCAAGGTTGGACAGGACAGCAGGCTCAGGTTAGGAGGAGCAGTGAGACAGTCTGTGGGAGGGAGGGAAGAGCGGCTGCAGAGGCCACAGCACCCCGCCAAATTAGAGTGCCACCTGGATCTCTTCTCCTCTATCACATTTCCTTAAAATCCCTGACACTCTGGGCCATTTAGTCATCGAGGCATAATGGTCCCCACAGCTCTTCCTCTCTTTCTTCCTCAGTCTGATAAGAATAGTGCAAACCCAAAAAGTGAGTGGGCTGGAGCCACCGGCAGCTGACTAGAGGTAAAACCAGCCTCATGAGCCAGGGATGCTCTTTCCCACTTCTTGGCATAATTGCCTCTGGAGAAATCCTGCCTCTGGGCACCTCATCTGAAGTCACCTCAGTTGTGTCCTGAGTGGATATGGAAGAGGTTTACTGTTGCTCTGCTGGGAGCAGGGTTGGAGGCTGGAGGTGGGGTCCTCCAGAGATGGCCAACACCTAGGAATCCCTACAAGCGAGATCCACTCCACAGAAACAGCCTCTACTCCACAAAGTTAAAGAAAGTTCTCCTTTTTGGAAAAAGTAAGCTTATATTAATGGTAACTTTACTGCTTTAGGAAGAAGATTCCTTATTGTGTCCATTGGAAACATTCACAAATCTCAAAAAGGCTCCTTGTGCTCCGTTGTGAAATGTTATGAATTCCCTGGGTCCGGTCACCTTCTTTCCTACTGTCCCCAGCTGTTCTGATAGGGGTTACACTAGTTACACGTTTTCCAAACCCTCAAATACACTCCTACCCTAGTGCTGATCATCTGCACAGAAAGCCCTTCCCCGGGGCCTGTCCCCTGGTCACGGTGACTTACCTGTTCAAGCAACTTGTCCTAAAAGTGGGCCTCAGGGTCATTATACTTAGTTTGACTGCATTTATGACATTTGTACTCCCAGTCAGGGGGCCTTCCCTTGCTTCATTTTTATCAGCTTCCTTCATATTTATCAATAACATTGCTGCATGGCGTAAGTTATTTTCAGACAATAACGCGTGCTGTGAAGAGTGCCTTGTCAGCCCCACGGCGCAGCGTGGAAAGACGAGGGTGTTTGCATTCCCCTCAGGACATGAACGCCCAGTGACTAGGAGCTTTGTTTGGTTCTCTGCTGTATTTTTAGTTCCTGAAAAGATATTATGATATAAAACGTGTTTTTTCAAGTAGCATAGAGAATGCCTCACTTAATACACATTTTGGACATAGTTTTCCCTGTATTTCCCAAACTCTTCTCATTATTAATCCTCCAAGTTGGAGTTTCTGTTCACATAGAAAAAAGTGATGCTTATCATAAAACCAAGATTCATTGTGGAGGTTTTTTTTCCTATATCATCATTGATTAAAATAGTTATGTTAATTATCATTTGGATTGTTACTAAACTCTAATGATCACCTAGAATAAATTCTACACTGGACTACAAAGATCACTGTTTTCTTACTGTCGTTTTTTAAATGTTAGTGTTCCCCAAGTGTCTCGACTTGTCACTCATCTTTTTTTGTAGAAACTTATCTTTTTTTTTTTCTTTCATGGCTTTAACCTCTATACACCTAAATCTCCCTTGTTCACTCGCCTGGAATTCTCTCAAAGGATTCCAGATTCCAGTACGAATGGCCTCCTCTTACAAAACAGCTCCTTTGGATCCACATTCGGGCATCATGGTTTCCATATTCCTTGCTACATCCAGGGCACCATTGTCTATGTAGTTCTCAAGTCGAGCTCAGAAGGAGCCTTAACATGCTCAGTTCTTTCTGGTTAGGTCCTCAGAATCCCAGTCTCAGTATATCCATTTTTCTTCTTCCTAGATGTGGCCATAAACCCATTTCACCCTCACTGTCACTTCCACATGTTGACGGTGGACTTGGCTGCCTCCAGGTACCCCGCTTCACCCCCACTGACCAACGTCCTCCTTGCCACTCCTGGGCCTTCCCACAGGTTGGCCATGGCACACAGATCTGTGAGACCTTGGTCCCATTCTCTAGTCTAATTTGGCATCCGTGAGCTTCTCCATGGCAGAAGCTGGGGCTCATTTATCTCGGCCCCCATTTCACCTAGTGTCTGATAAATGATGACTATTAGAAGAACCTGGGATAAATGAATAGTACGTAAACAAAGGAACGGACGGTAGCAGGGCAGCTCGGACATCCCCGATTCTTTCCTGGCAAGTTGTTACAGGAAGCTTCCTGGGGAAGAAGCAGCAGCCATAGGCTAACAAGTGATAAGCCTCCCCTGAACCACCTTTTAATAACAACTTACTGTATAAATAGATTATCATAGGTGACTCTGCAACAATATAGTCTAATAAAATTAGTACATTTACTGTAATAGAAAAATGTTCTCAAGAGGTTATGAATCTGAGAAAGTGTATGAATTTAACAGTTCAGCCATGTCATAAATCCCTCTACTCAAGGTCACCTTCGAATATAGACTTCTGAATGCCCCTCGATTAACATCAGGGCTTTCATGCCCCAGAGGGGATGAAAGTAAAAATTCCTTTCCTTGTTCTCTGCCTTTGCTCTCCTGAAATCTACTTGACTGGAGAATCAGAGGCCTGTAATATGTTCAACTTTCTGTGCCAACACAGATGTCAATTCCATCCCTTAGTTCATCAAATTTAGTGAGTGCTTAAGAGATACTGAGGAATGATGGGATCTGGGGATTTAGGGCTGGGTAAGAAACAATGGTCTTGTTAAGCACTCAGCCTCCCAGAAAGATCAGAGCCTTGCTGAATCCTGCTGACACAAGGTGGCCCTGGTCAAGGGTGGACAAGGGTGGGACAGGAACATTGTGTGCAACAGGGTCCTTAGAAGGTCACCGCTCTAACTGGACATTGAAGTTCCAAGAAGATGTAATGTTAAGAGACCAGTTCGTCTTATTGTAATCCACTCCTTTTAATATTTATTTACTGATAGAAGCTTTTCTGCAAATTTCAGAAACTCATTATATCTTAAAGAGCGAGTGCTCTACAATAGCCACAGGATGCCACTCCTTTAATGACAAGATTGCACACTTCAAGTCACTCCCTAAGAATAATAAAACTTTATGGATTTGTTGGTGGGAAGTAAGAATTGTGCTGTATCAAGAGTAACTTATTCCATCTCTGACCAAGCTGGGATAAGCAGTTTTCCACAAATAAGGTCAGTATTTTAAAAAATTCCTAAAAAGATCAATATGTGACTATGTATTTTATCAGAACTGAGCAAAAATCCTACCCTTTTTCTTCTGAGTGGTTCTTTGATCAGCTTCCCCCTCTTAGACTTATTTTAGATTCTAATGGAGCTGGCGCTGGGTTAGCAGGGAGCCTTCGTAAGGGATGTGGCACGGAGAGGGCCGGGGATGTCTTTGGCCCTGAAGCCAGACCCCTGATGTCCGTACCGCCTTCTGAATATCATTAACAGCAGAATGATAACTGGTGTTTCTTTTATGTTCTGAGTGTGTGCTTTCCATAGCTTATCTTCTTTTTTTCTGTTAATTCGGAAAAGAAGCAATTGTGTGAATATCATCGATCTACATTTTCAAAGGCAGGGTACTCATGAGATAAGTAGGTCACACTAACTTCTGTAACATCGAATGCTGATTTCCAGAAGAATGTTTTCTTTTCAGTTGTTTAGAAATTTCTGAAAAATTACCCAGTTTCAAGTTAGAAAATCTGTCTTTGGCTTCAATATATTCCTTTTAAAAAAGCAATTTAAGATGTTTGTAACAGGGGCTGGGGATGTGGCTCAAGCGGTAGCACGCTTGCCTGGCATGCGTGCGGCCCGGGATCGATCCTCAGCACCACATACAAAGATGTTGTGTCCGCCAAATACTAAAAAATAAATATTAAAATTCTCACTCTCTCTCACTCTCTCTTTAAAAAAAAAAAAAAGATGTTTATACATGTCCAATTCAAAGCCAATAGAAAGTTTCAACTTTCAATCCTTGGAAGATATCATCCACATTTCATTATGTACTATGAAAATAGTGTTTGATTGATTGATTGATTGATTGATGGATTGATTTTTTCTTTTTTATTTATATATGACAGCAGAATGCATTACAATTCTTATTACATATATAGAGCACAATTTTTCATATCTCTGGTTGTATACATAGTATATTCACACAAATTCATGTCTTTATACATGTACTTTGGATAATAATGATCATCACATTCCACCATCATTAGTAACCCATACCCTCTCCCTTCCCCCCAAAAGCCTCTGCTCTATCTAGAATTCATATATTCCTCCCATGCTCCTTCTCCCTATTCCACTATGAATTAGTCTCCATATATCAAAGAAAACATTCGGCATTGGTTTTTTGAGATTGGCTAACTTAGCATTATCTTCTCTAACTCCATCCATTTACCTGCAAATGCCATGATTTTATTCTCTTTTATTGCTGAGTAATATTCCATTGTGCATATATGCCACATTTTTTATCCATTCATCTATTGAATGACATCTAGGTTAGTTCCACAATTTTGCTACTGTGAATCATGCTGCTATAAACATTGATGTTAGTGTGTCCCTGTAGTATGCTGTTTTTAAGTTCTTTGGGTAAAGACCAAGGACAGGGATAGCTGGGTCAAATGGTGGTTTCATTACCAATTTTCCAAGAAATCTCCATACTGCTTTCCATATTGGCTGCACCAATTTGCAGTCCTACCAACAGTGTATGAGTGTACCTTTTCCCCCACATCCTCGCCAACACTTATTGTTGTTTGTATGCATAAGACCTGCCATTCTGACTGGAGTGAGATGAAATCTTAAAGTGGTTTTGATTTGCATTTCTCTAATTGCTAGAGATGATGAGCATTTTTCACGTATTTGTTGATTGATTGTACATCATCTTCTGAGAAGTGTCTCTTCAGGTCCTTGGCCTATTTATTGATTGGATTATTTGCTTTTTTGGTGTTTAACTTTTTGAGTTCTTTATATACCCTAGAGATTAGTGCTCTATTTGATGTGTGAGGGGTAAAGATTTGCTGCCAAGATGTAGGCTCTCTATTCACCTCACAGATTGTTTCTTTTTCTAAGAAGAAACATTTTAGTTTGAGTCCATCCCATTTATTGATTCTTAATTTTAGTTCTTGTGCCACAGAAGTTGAATATTGTGTTTTATTCAGATAAATTAATGCTCAACAGTATTAAGACCTTTAAAAAGAGATATGACATCCTCATCTAATGATCTAATGTAGGCATATCCATTTTTTATGGACTCCCTATGTCGTTAAAAACATCTTTGAGATATTTTTCCCCTAACCTGTTGTGTAAATTTGAACTAAATTGTAGTTCAGGATACCTAAATATGATCATTTCATTTTTCCTATTTTTTTTGAATTTTACATAAAGCATTATTTTAAAAAATTCTCCAGTCACCCTTATTACAATAACTGATAGTCTTGTAATGCTAACAAGTTTTTCTCTATTTTGTATTGAATGAAAAACTAAATAGTTCTTTAAAAAAGAAAATTTGGAAAATACAGAGATTAGAAAACACAACCCCACGAGCCTCTCCCATTACGTATAACACAGCCCACGCTCCTGGCCACTCTGCTGTTTGGAAACTTCTGTGCAATTACCAGTGTTGAGCTGCGGTCTGAATGTGGTTTGCTGCCTCTGAAGCTCCTGTTGGAGCTTGGTGCCCTCATGGCAGTGCAGGGCTGGGGCTAGGAGGAGTCAGGTCTCTAGGAGGGACAGGGTCAGTGACCCTGAGAGCAGCGTGGGGTGAAGGGAGGCTGCGCCTTGGTTTGTCTCTTTTCCAGGCCTGGCTTGCTCTTCGCTCTCCATCCTGAGCTGAAGTTGCAGGAAGCTCACCAGAAGCTCAGCCGATGCTGGTCCCCATCTCTGCTATGTAACAGAAAATGGAGTCAGACAGTATATAAGCGCCAGATAACATTTATAAAAAAGAGAGATGATGCTGTTTTCTGCTAACCTAGAGTGTGCGGCGCTCTCTCGGCGGAGGGTGTCATTCCTTGGCACCGCATGCCACTGGATGGAGGAAGGCACCAGTGGGTCTCCACGTCTCCTTTGTCTTAGCTTTTGTTTCTTCCTCTCCCCTTTCTCCTTTCTCTCTCACTCTCACCTCCCTGTCTTAGTCATTCCAATGATGAACAAAAGAGGCTTCATAGCAGAAAGAATTCAGAACATGGAAATCCAACATAGCCTGGTAACCCTGGAGTAAAACGTGTTAAGGTGTGTGCTGAATACGTGGGCCAGCCTTCCCTTCCAAGGTGCATCCACGATGTTCACGCAGACTCCTCTCCCCATCAGCCCCCGAGGACATTGTCCATGTGGAGTATATTCAGAGACAAAGAACAAATCTGACGCCCAGGGTGAGAGAGGCCTGAGGGTTTAGACCTAGAGGGGCCTGTACGGCCACCCATTGGTGGCCTCCCTCCCCATAGCTGCCTTTCTCAACTCTCCAAATAGCAGAAAAATAGTGGATAAAATCGAAGTTTCCCCAAGAAAATGAACAGCTTTTAAGTCAAGGTGATATTTTACTTCAAGCATTAAAAGCTTGAAAAAAAAAGTCCTGGAATCTGTAGAGGAGATTTGCTGTGTCTTTGATCTTCCTCCGTTTGAATGTTTCTCTATAGATGATATATGGATCATATACATATTGCATATAAACATGTGTGTTTTCATTTAGTGGTAGGACTTTACTGGGTCAGTATCTCCATCTTTCAGAGGCCCAGCGGTTTCTATTCAGAATGAAATGGACCACAGTAACAGACAAAGGCCTGTTGGCAGGCTGAACAAGGCACTACAGCTTTCGGTGAAAACAAAGGGTCCAAGCGCTGAGAGATGTCGCTGGCTCTGGGTTTCCACGTGCGAATTCACTGGGCTTGCAGGAAGGCTTTCTGTGGTATCTGTTTCTTGAAGCAGGCTGCTTCCCGTCTTGTTTGAAGCCACGGGTTATGAGTGGTGCCACTTTGCAGGAGTGGCTGGCCTGGTGCGCTCAGAGTGTATTCATTTATTTATTTTTTGGTACCTGGGATTGAACTCAGGGCCACATCCCCAGCCCTAAAGTGTTTGCATTTTATTTAGAGACAGGGTCTCACTGAGTTGCTTAGCGTCTCACTTTTGCTGAGGCTGGCTTTGAACGCATGATCCTCCTGCCTCAGCCTCCCAAGCCACTGGGATTCCAGGTGTGCTCCACCACACCTGGCATATTCATTCCATTTTTTTTAAATTGAAACTTTCTTTTCTAAAACTCCTGCTAATTCTTGAAGCATTTTGCTTTTCTGAAAGCCTTCGAAAAATCATCAGGAAGATTTTCAAGGGAAACATCACCTTTGAAATGTCAGTCTTTTAGTTTCAACATGGCTGCGTGGGTTCCTCTCCCGCTGTGCCAGGCACTCCCTCCACTTTATCACCGGCGATTCTGTTATCATCATGGACATCAAGGAACTGTTGGCAGAAACTCAGGTCCTACTGAGGCACTTAAGGCTTTCTGCCTGTGCATTAAGTGATTCCAGACCCCAGGGTTCCCCCGCTTTGTTGGGTAATTTACCTGTCTCCTCCTTCCAGCTGGTTGGTTACTGCTTGCTGTTATCTCAGCCTCCTGGCTGCTAATCTGCTTGGAGCTGGGAAATGAAGTCAGCAAGATATTTCCATTAACAATAAATAGGTATAAAGTGAGAGAACGTGGGTCTCACCATAAGTAGTATTCATGGAATATATTACATAGTGTGATATCAAGAAAGCCATGTGGTGCAATCATAGTGTAACTTTGGTGCTAAAACTTTAAATGTCTTTTTTTTTTTTTTCAGATTCCATAATGCAAACTGATAGTACCTTTGAGAAGAACTTTGACCCACTTTCGAAGCAGTCTGACGTTTATTTAAGAATTCAAAACTGCAAAAACATTTTTTTGGGGCATGGGTAAATCACATATTAAAATATAAAATTATGAATGTGGAGAAACACAGCACCCACCTGACCATGGCCATCCCTAGACAGGAAAAGGGGTATCTTCCCATTTATCTGTATGAATTTGCTCCATAAAAGCAAAACAAATAATAAGCATCTAAAAAAATAAGGACTTCACAATTCTGAAAGGTACTATATATTTTTTTAGGAAGTTCTTACATTCATTTTTTGTTCCTTAAGTGTTTATTTTCCATCAAACATATACACATACGTATGTAGTTGTAAGAGGCAAATGCTTACAAGATCATATGATATGCCTGTTATGTATATATTTGTACATATATATATATAAATTTGATATATATATCTATATACATATATTCATGTATATATCTCCTCCAGTCCTTCCCACTCCTAATTTCTTTTTTTAATAATTTGTTTTTGTTGTAGATGAACACAATACCTTTATTTTATTTGTTTTTATTTTTATGTGGTGCCAGGGATTGAACTCAGTGTCTCATGCATGCTAGGCCAGTGCTCTCCCACTGAGCCACAACCCCAGCGCCCCCACTCCTAATTTCAAAGGCACTTCCTTTCAACTGGTAGTTGATACCATCATGCATATATATTATCTCTATCTGTGTTCCTAGAACATGTCTAGATTGCATGTGTTGATTTTTCAGTTTTGCATATCAATTGACTTCCTGCAGCAGAGGAGCTGAGGTCTGCTCCCTAAGCCTTCTGAAAGAGCATGCCATTCCTGTAAACAAGCTCACAGTTTGTTTCCATTTAATCCCATTCTTTTAATATTTATCATAAATTTTCTTTGAAAGCAGTTCAGGGTTTTTCCGCTTACTTACAACTGTACTGTGACATGCTGCGACTTTTTCCATTTATTTCACAGATTCTTTGCTTGAATCATGCATAAGTCTTCCCTTACTCACAGGCATTTCTGTTTATCTTGAGCTTAACTACAGAAGTGGTCTTGCTGGACCATAGGCAGCTGATGCAATATCAGCCTGTGCTTCAGGGAGACTGTACTGTGTCACCTCCGTGGCCGTGGGTGAGATTGGTGAAGTCTCCACATGTTTGTCAACCCTTGGGGTTATCTGCTTTTGACTCTCGCCATACTGGTGCAAACCCAGGGCTGCCTCTCTGTGGTATGCAGATGTTCATTTCCTGATGGCTAGTTTGGCGTGCGTCTTTTCATGTGCTTATTGGCAACTTGCACAGCTTTTAAAGTAATGTCTATTAGCAGAACACAACAGACACTAGTATGGCAATATGTAAATCAATGGATGTGTAACTGATGTGATTCTGCAATCTGTATATGGGGTAAAAATGGGAGTTCATAACCCACTTGAATCAAAGTGTGAAATATGATATATCAAGAAATATGTAATGTTTTGAACAACCAACAATAAAAAAATAAAAAATAAATAAATAAAAATAAAGTAATGTCTATTGAGATATTTTGCTCATTTTTAAATGGCTTATTTGTCTTTTTATTACTGAGGTACATGTTTTCTTTATATATTCTAAGTGTGAGTTCTTTTTATATTTATACAATACACTGCAGATGTCTCCTCCTCTTCTGAAGGTGTCAGTTCCCCTCTTCCATGAGTACTTGAAAGCACAATGATGTTTAGTTTTGATGATGTTCAATGGATTCCTTTTTCCTTTTGCTGCTGGACCTGTTTGGTGTCCTACCCCAGAATCTGAAGAGTTTAATCTAAACATCCACAATGGTTTCTGTGAAATGACTTAAACAATTTAGTGTATATTAACTTTTAAAATTTATATACTATTCTTCAAGGTCTATCTTGTCAGGATTCACAATTCTCTGTGAAATAATAATACTTAATGGATATGTGGTAGTGTTTATGTGAAGAAATCCTTTGTAATAGAAGTCCCCAGGATTAACTATGAGATTTGCTCAGATGGGACAGGTAGATCTGGCACAGCATAATTATCTTCAAAGCACATTTAACATGACAATTTTGTATTCATGTATATGCTATTTAGGCAATATTTTTCAATATTCAGGAGTTGCAAAATGTTTATTTTATTTCCCATTTGGAGCAAAACATTTGTTCTTTCAACATATGTCTTCTATGTTTTTAAAACACTTCATTATCTTCCTATGGTTAATAAATTTAAAAGCAGATAAATCTCTGCACTTATATTCCATTTTCAAGGTATTTCTGCCTGCATTTCATTTTCCCTGGGCTCGCCCGTGGCCACCTGTCCTTATTTATTACTCATCAGGTGATCTTTATCTTGGTCTCTGGTGACATTATTACTGAGCTTGGCCTGAGAGCCATTATTCAATCATGTTGCAATAAATGAAGTTGACCATGCCATTGAAGGACAGATGCTGAAATCAGAAGCCAGAAGAGAAAGGGTGGTGAGACCCAGGGTGCAGCTCTTACAGAACACAGGTAGGAAAAACCATGGTTTGGGGGTTTTCAACAGAAGAGGAGAAAAGCTGAACCATGGTGGAGAGCTGGCCTTCCCACCCAGGCAGACTGTGACGTCAGCATCAAAGGTGGAAAAACAGGAAGGTGCAGAGGAGAGCTCAGCCCAGGCTGGAGGACCACAAGGCCAGGAGAGGCGGAGGGAGGAGAGTCCTGGGGTGGTCACCAGGGTGTTACCGGAAAGGAAGTCACACAAAGTTACACATTTGCTCACTGAGTTTGTTTTCTCAGCACGGTGGTGCAATTCTGCCGTCCCTACAGACAGGAAAAAGACACAGCACAAATAAGAAGTAAGAAAGGATCCCAAGGAAAAACTGCATTGTTAACCCAGAGGAAAGACAAGAGTATGCTGGGAAAATCAGTCTGAAGAAAGGACAAAATGTGCAGGGTCCTGAAAGAAGGCCTGGATTCGCACCCAGCATCAGAAGTCACACCTCATTAATGCTGATTTCACAGTATAGATAGGGCCTATGGCTGTGTGACATGTGGCCATTAGGAGAAGCCAGGTGAAGGTTTTTATGAATTAATGTATTTACCTCAAAATAGCATGACTTCAAGATTTAAATATGATAATGCACAATACTTAGAATCCGGAATCTCCCAATGTAATTTGGTTGATTTGGACAAAAAAAGCTTTTGTAGACATTACTCTAGAATATAGGTATTTGTTTTCCACATTAGCTACTAGCGTTGATTTTACTTATTTACCTACTTATTTGCAGTGCTGGGAATGGAACCCAAGACCTCACCCAGCAAGTGCTTTACCACTGAGCTACATTCTCAGCATCATCGATATATACTTTTTAACCATTCTTTTCTTTTTGGAATTCAGTATCTTAGAGA